>NW_022437062.1:2541842-2559252 GCF_009761245.1 Sapajus apella
TCCTTTCTAAGCTGGAGTCCCCCTCCCTGCCACTTCAAAGTCTACCAGAGGTAGCACCTCCCTTTCAACACACCGAATGTGGCAAGAAGTCATGATTTGTGACTTCCAAAGATAGCCTATAAAAAATATTACCACTTACATTTGCTCTCTTTTATATCGCCCACTTTTGGTGGAAGCCAGCTGCCATGTTGTGAGGATACTTAAATAGCCTTCAGAGACACCTGTGTGGGGAGGAGCTGAGACCTCCTGTCAGCAGCCTGCATGTGGAAGCTACACCATGCAAATATCTCCAGCTCCACTCAAGCCTCCAAATGGCTGCAGCCCTGGCTGATTTCTTGACTGTGACCCCATGTGATTTCCCAGCCAGAACCATGCAGCTGAGCCACTCTGAATTCCTGACCTGTAGAATCTGCGAGAGATAATATATGATTATTGTTGTCTTAAGGCACTAAGTTCTGGTGGACTTTGTGAAGTGGCACTAATCCAGTTGTCTTGTCAAGACAAGGTGTTGCCTTTATTCATAGAACAAAAATGTACTGAGCATCTAGTCAAGCAGTCTGTTAGGAGCTGCTTATACCAAAATGAACAGGAGAAACATAGTACCTGCCTTTAAAGAGCTGAAAATCTTGTAATGGATACAAATTTAAATAAATGATTACCTGATTATTTAATTACAATAAGTGTGCCAGGCAATAGGGTTATGAATGCCATGATTTTCAACCCAAAGGTCAGGAAAGTTTTCCTTGAGGAGCTGACAGATAAGCTGAAACTTGAGGAATGTATAGGAGTTAACCACGGAAGGAGGAAGGCTGGGGAGAGGAAAGAGCTTTCCGGGCACAGGGACTGTTTAAGAAATTTCTCTACCAGAAACTACTGAGAGATGGTTTGTTCATTGTATTTCTTCAGAAAAATACTATTTGAGCACCTACCACGTGTCAGGTACTGTTCCAGGCACTAGGAATAAAGCAGTGGACAAAACAGACAGGAATGCCTGCTCTTCTAGAACTTACATTTTAGTAGGTGAGAAGGATAACAAAAATGAATAAAATATGTCAAATAAACCTCTGGTTTCTGGAGGTTTACATACAAGGAATGTGAAGGTCATCTCTTAAGCCTTTCTCTCAAGAAAGAAGCTAAACAAACTGAAAATCAGTAACTCTTTCTAGATCCATCAGAGAACTGAGGTCATAGGGCAAACTTTACCCCCAAATTGGCCAGCCAGCCAGGCAGATACAGAAAACTTAAAATAAAACTTAGTGGGAACCTTTATGAGGGTAGGAAAACCTAATCTGTAAGTACCAGATTGCTGAAGGCTCAGTGTCAACAAATTTGAGAGTTAAAAACTCCAGAGGGGCCCAATCTTAAAGGAGACCCCATGCTTTCATGAGTTTTACCCTGAGGAGCTCTATCAGGTTTTCATAGTGAGCATCAGAAAAATCCCCTTATGCTTTTGGCATGGGGAGAGGAAAATAAACTATTTTGAAATGTGCCCAAAGCATTCTGTTCTTCCTAACAAGGACTGCCTTCAAGAGAAACTATTTTACCAGAGTCTAAATTATTAGGGTCTTTCTAGAGACTGACTTGGGAGAAGGAAAAAACTCAGCTCAAGCCCTGACTAACTTTCTTATCTCTTCTATGGGAAAAAACCAAACCAAACAAAAGCAAAGCTGAGAAGCACCCATGAAGGTCACAGGCCAGGGACACAGACTCACAGAAAGGCTGAGATCCAATCCAGGGACTACAGAATGCTGCCCCTCCCCTCACACCTCACCACAACACCAACCGGAGTCCTGTATAATAACAACGGGAAAGCACTGTGCATCTCAGATATTTGAGGTGTTTCTAGGATAAACCCAAGGACAACAGAGGATATGAACATAAGGATGCTAAAGGAAAGTTTAACTTCTGCTACCTACTGCTATAGCAAACAGTAAACATAGACTAACCTCTAGCTGGATAAACCAAATATATAATACTAGAGATGGTGATAAGTACTGAGAAGAGAAGGATTAGGAGAATTGGGGGAGGAATGGGTTGGAATTTTAAATACTAGGTTGGAGCAAAAGTAATTGTGGTTTTTGTCGTTACTTATTTTTTTTTTTTATTTATTTTGAGACAGAGTTTCGTTCTCGTTACCCAGGCTGGAGTTCCATGGTGCAATCTCGGCTCACCACAACCTCTGCCTCCTGGGTTCAAGCAATTCTCCTGCCTCAGCCTCCCGAGTAGCTGGGACTACAGGCTTGTGCCACCATGCCCAGCTAATATTTATGTTTTTAGTAGAGACGGGGTTTCACCATGTTGACCAGGATGGTCTCGATCTCTTGACCTTGTGATCCACCTGCCTCGGCCTCCCAAAGTGTTGGGATTATAGGTGTGAGCCACTGCACCCAGCCTTGCCATTACTTTTAATAGTGTGGGTAGAAAAGGTCTCACTGAGCAGGTGACATCTGTGCAAACATCTGAAGGAGGCGAGAGAGTGAGCCATGGAGACAGCTGGCAAAGATGGGAGGGAATATCAGGTCCTAGGGTCCAAAATGTTACAGGACTGGGAAGTAAGAGAAAAACCAAGAGAGTGTGTATCCTGAGAAACAAGTTAAAATATTTCCAGAAGAACAGACCAAACGATGATGATAAATGTTACCGAGTAGTCAACTGAGAGAAATGACCATGAGTTTTAGCAATGTGGACATCATTGTTGGAGAGCAGTTTTGGAACATGGAAGAGGCAAATGCCTGATGAAACAGCATTCTGGAGGGAATGGGAGAACAGGTTTTAGAGACCTGAGTGTAGATAAGTCTTCAGAGGAATTCCTGTGAAGAAGAATGGAAATATGACTTTGTAGCTGGAAGGCAGCATAGATGGGAGAAAAAGCATCCTGTTTGTATACCAACAGAATGATGTGGTCAAGAGTGGAAAAACGGTGATGCAGGAGAAGGAAAGGGGAGGAATTTCTGGAGCAGTGTTCTTGAATATTTAAGAGGATTGGGATCTAGTGAACAGGCAGAGAGTCCAGCCTTACATAGCAACATGGAAAGTTCATCCCTGGTAAAGTAGAGAAGGAGGCGTATCTGGGCCCAGATGCTTGTGGGCGGGTGGAGTTGCTTGTGTGTTGGTGGTAACTTGTGGAAGCGCTCTTCTGATGGTTTCTATTTACTCAGGGAAGTAGCAATCAAGGTCAAGAGCTGAGAGTGAAGATGGGGGAGGTGTTGGAAGTTTTAGGAGAGAGAATTGTTGTCCAGGAGAGTGGAATAGTAAATGAACTAGGGAAATGTGCTATGCTTGCTGGGCAGCATGAACTGCATGCTTAAAGTTATTAGTCAGGAATGTGATGAATTTAAAGGGAGATATGTCAGTACGAATGAATGTCTTCTAGTTCCTTTTGGTTGCACAGGTTCAGTTAAGAATAACATTTCTGCAAGTGAGGATAACACAGATGCTTGTTCACATCCAACAGCTAGCTACTAAGATAAATAAGAAATGATGCATTTGTGCAAAATCTACTTCTTTTAGCATTGTTGGAGAATTGTGTGAGGGTCTCTGTTTAATTGAATATTTTAGATCATTAACTCCATTATATCACACATGACTAATTTTTTTTTGTAGAATTAACAGAAGAGAAAGAGAGCTGCTCTGAATATCACATGAGAGTTTTGGGATGATAGTAAGTGTCTAAAAATCTAACAGCCCTTCAGTACCATTGTTATGAAAAGCAATGATCACTGTACATTCTAGGGGAAAGTCTGGTTGTTTGAGTTGTATAACAGTTTGAAATCTGATTACATTATGTTGCGAAATTTTGAAAAGATATAAAATTAAAAAGGGATGTCACTAAATATATTAGGAGTATCTTCATAAAAATCCATCGATTATGGCTTGGTTTTACCTATGATGGCATTATAATAACAGGTTTTTTCTCTTCTCAGTTGCCTTTACCTTTGATAGTGAAGCAGCAATGAGAACAGAGGTTCTTAGTCTTTGACAATGCCATTACCACTGCCAATGTCAGTGTGAGTTTGATCATCTAGACCTGCTTCATCTTTGATGCCTGCAAGTCAGACTTATTTATCTCTCTACTGCCTGTATTCTCCAGTAGTTCACACTCTTTTTATAGTTGTGAATCTGGCTTGCCTTATTCACTTATTTTTAAAAATGATTATATAAGCAATACATATTCACTGAAAACAATTTGTAAAACATGCAAAGGTAGAGAGAAGAAAAAACAAGTTATCTTACCACCCAGATTTGAATACAATTAACATTTTGGTGAATTTCAGTCTAATATATTAATTCATACATATGTATATTTAGAAAAATTATCTCAAACTGTATTTCATTTTATATCCTTTTAACGAAATATTTTATTGTGAGATTCTCACATGCCATTACATATTCTTTCTTTCTTTTCTTGTTTTTGTTTTTTTTCGAAATTGGATCTCACTATGTTGCCCAGGCTTAACTTGAACTCTCCTAGATGGGCTCAAGCAATTCTCCTCCCTCAGCCTCCTAAGTAGCTGGGCCTACAAGCGCACAACACTGCACCTGGCTATCACCACATATTCTTTGAAAATATATTCTTTAATGCCTATGTTTTAGTATATGGTATGAATATATCATGATTTATTTAACAGTTCTCCCATCATTGCACATTTAGGATGTTTTTAAATCGAAAAAACCATGATGGTGAGCGTCCTTGAACTTAAATTTCCTTTTGTAGTACTGAGTTTTCTTCTTCCTCCTCCTCCTCCTCTGCCTTCTTTTTTTTTTCCTGAGACAGGGTCGCACTATGTCACCCAGGTTAGAGTGCAGTGGTACGATCTTGGCTCACTGCAACCTCCACCTTCTATGTTCAAGCCTGATTTATTTTCTGGAATTCTGAGGTCAAAGGGTACAAAAATGTTTATTTTATTTTTATTTATTTATATTTTTGAGACAGAGTCTCAATCTGTTGCCCAGGCTGAAGTGCAGTGGCACAATCTCAGCTCACTGCAACCTCCACCTCTTGGGTTCAAGCAATTATCTTGCCTCAGCCTCCTGAGTAGCTGTGATTACAAGCATGTGCCACCCTGCTCAGCTAATATTGTAGTTTTAGTAGAGACCAGGCTTCACCATGTTGGTCATAATGGTCTCGAACTCCTGTCCTTCTGATCTGCCTGCCTTAGCCTCCCAAAGTGTGAGTCACTGTGCCCGGCCAGGTACAAATGTATTTAAAGTCATGTGTACATATTGCAGCCACCCTCCTGAAAAATTATGCTGATTTGCAGTGCCCTGAAAGTGAACAAGATGATCGATTTTGCTGTATCCTTAAGAATTCTGTCTGTCTAGTACCTATTGCACACCTCCCCTGTGATGACATCAGTTTAGTTCTCAGATGAACTGCTGCATTAGCCTCCCAACAGGTCTCCCTGATTACTGACATTCCCTCCACTGAGATATTCTCCATGCTGCTGGCGGAGGTATTGTTCCACACCACTGACCTTGACACTTCCCAGATAAAAACCCCCAGTGGTTCCTCAGTCCCCACAAGTTACACAGCAGCACACAATGCCCTTCACAGTCTGTCCCAGCCCCTCTTTTTAGCCTCTTTGGCTGCTCACCTCTAAGTACTCTGAGCAAGCCACACAGAATCTTTTTATTTACAGAACACATGGTGCTCATTCATGCTTCCAAGCCTTTACACACTTGCACTCTGCCATGCTTCCTCCCTGAAATTCCAATTCATCCTTTCTGACACAGGGCAGAGGTCCCTTCTGGGATGCTTCCCTGACTTCTCAGGGTGAGGAAGTTGTGCATACAGCTAAGTTCGCTCCCCGCAGCATTATGCTCATATCCACAGCGATGCCACTAACCATTCTGCATTGCATTTATTGGCCTACCTTGTTTGCCCATTGAGTTAGAGGACCTCAAGAACCTTGTCTTATTTATTAATATTTTTGTCCTCAGTTTATAGCTTGTTACATTGTTGGGGATCAATAAATATTCATTGACTCAGTGGCTAAAAGCACAGAATGTTTCGAGTGTTCTGACATTGTTTAGCTCAGAAGGGATGGATTGCCTGGATATGCCATTGTTCACTTGTCCCCAACAATCTCTTAAGTGGCTTCCCTTAGCATCTAAGCGTGTCTCTGTCCTGTGCAGTCTTTGATCACAAGCTCCTGTATATTTTTCTATCTCTTTCTAGTCTTTGTCTTAATGTGTTTTATGGCCCCTCCCCTACATTCTTTCAGCCCAACCCTCCCACTTTGATTTCACTTATTGAACAAAGTTCAGTGCCACGAGCCGCTAATGGCTTTCCCTTGGTGCTTTCCTTTTTGTTCTTGCTCTGTCCCATAGAACACCCCAGATGTTAACGTTTGCTGATCCTTTGTACAGGTAGCTAGAGAAACACATAGAATTGTGTTGCCTGGATCATCCTGCTTGTGAACTCTATTCTAATATATATTTATATATTTTCTCTGCCTCTGATTTATTTTTTATTTTCTGTTCTTAGGGATGCCCTGTAAGCAACCTCTATCCTTTGTTGAACAAAGCAGAATATAAATCCATACATAAATCAACACATCAGTGCAAAAACCCATGCTGATGTCTATTATTACAGAGTGCATGCTTTCAGAAGGCTGCGGGGCACTCCGCTGCTCACCTGTGTACACACTGGCTTGTCTTTTCATACCCCTCACAAGGTTGCTTTTTCAAACCTTTTCTGTTCTCTATTTCAATCACTTGGCCTCAAATTTCTCTTAAAAATAGAGGCCATCTGAGAGATTTTGCTTCACTTCTGACTCTCTATCTTGCCTTGTTTTTCGGGGCCAACCAGTTGGACATCTCCAGAGGGGACAGCTCACATCATGGTGGTGAGCGTTGCTTCTGGCTTTGTACTGAAGTCTCCATGGTGCCTTCTCCTCTGCCTACAGACCTGTTCCAGTAGATCTCAGTTCATAGACTCAGCTAATAACTTCTCTTTTCCTTTCCTATAATGTATCTTTATTTCCAACTCAAAGTCCCATTTTGCTGATGTGGGAAAGAAAGAAACTTCCATTCTTCTCAGGGTTTACCTTTTCCTCCTAATGGATCTTATGCAGTAGGAAGGTTTGAGAATGGGGAGAGAATGAGGAAGGACGCAATACTTCTCCTGGTTATTGGTCTGCACAGGCCACCATTAAGAAGTCTGTTTTAGGCCAGGTGCAGTGGCTCACACCTGTAATCCTAGCACTTTGGGGGGCTGAGGTGGGTGGGTCATCTGAGGTCGGTAGTTCGAGACCAGCCTGACCAACATGGAGAAACCCCATCTTTAATAAAAAAAATATATATATATATGTAAATTCGCCGGGCATGGTGGCACATGTCTGTAATTCCAGTTGCTCAGGAGGGTGAAGCAGATGAATTGCTTGAACCCAGGAGGTGGAGGTTGCAACGAGCAGAGATGCGCCACTGCACTCCAGCCTGGGCAACAAGAGGGAAACTCCGTCTCAAAAAAACCAAAAACCAAAAAACAAACAAACAAAAAACCCCCAAAACAACAAAAAAAATCCAAGAAGTCTGTTTTAACACTTCTTGACAAGGAGGCAACTTTGCTGAGCCTACTCAAAGCCCTGTATTCATCAACAGATTACACAGCCCTTTTAATCTTAGGTCTCAGCTCCTTCTGTGAAGCTACTGCAAGTCAGAGCCCTCATAATCTGCTCTTGGAATCCACAGCTGGCTTTCTCTCTGCTTCCTCCTGCTTCTTTACCTCTGGAAATCTCTAGTAGGGGGAAACATGCCTCCTTTCATTTTTTTTTTCCAAGAAATTGGTTCTTTGACAAACTTAGTCAAACCCTAAGTTAGGGTTCTTTCTCTAATTTCTCCCAAGAGCTTAAGAGTTTGGGAAACAACAAGAAAAAACCAGAAAGACCTTTGAATAAGGGCAAGACTGACTGAATGCCTTAAATGTCAGGGAAATGATCAGAATAATACATCAAGTGGTATTCCTATCACAGTAAACACAAAGCAAGCAAACAAAAAAACAGTCTCTGATTCTTCTAGCAGCACCCTATTCTTGTTAACAGAAGCCCTTTTGAAAAAAATAATCACTATCCATTGTCTTCATTCTATTTTAGTCATCCCTTTAGCCACTTGCAATCTGGCTTTACTTCCAGCATTCTACTAAAAACACTCTCTCTGAATCTCCAGTCCAACTGTTTTTACTTTTTTCCTCCTTCTCTCCTAATTCCTTTTTACCTTCCAACCTCCCTTTTTTCTTCTATATTATTCGACTGTTTAGTGGCAGACTGTGCGTTGGGGAAACAAGAATGAATTAGATTCTTCCTGGTTTTTAAAAATAATTTTTAATTTTTTAAAGAGTTACAGTTGCCAATCTCTGAATATGTTGCCCACTCTGACCTTGAACTCTTGGGCTCAAGTGATTCCCCTTCTTCCTCAGCCTTCCTCGGTAGGTGGGATTACAGGTGCATGCCACCGTGCTGGCTGTTCCTGCTTTTAAGGAATTTAAGATCAGGTGAGGCACGTAGGTAAGTAAATAAGCAAGTACTTCACAAAAATTGGTTGCTTCTGCTTTTGATGCTAGGAAAGCCCTGGCTCCTTCTTGATATTCAAGTTTCTAATCCTTCCTCATTCCATCTCCTCTCTTGTTTGTTCACTGGCTCCTCTTAAATTTTCCATCCACCCAGCTATTTTCATGACTTTGTCCTGGGCTTCCTCCCTCAGAGAAGAAGTTCTGTGTGTCCACATGGATGAAGAGTATAGTCCCCAAGCTGTATCTTGGGCCCACTGTCTAGATCTGTCTGTAGGCTGATGTTTATAATAGCCAGCTAAACAAATGCAGCTAGATTTCCTCTTCTCACCTCTCCTTCTGTTAAGGTCACCACTACTGTCTTTCAGTAAAGTTTAAAACCAGGCTGGGTGCAGTGGCATACAGGTGTACTCCCAGCACTTTGGGAGGCTGAGGCAGGTGGATCACTTGAGCCCAGGAGTTCAAGGCCAGCCTGGGCAACATAGGAAGACCCTGTCACAAAACAACAGGAACAACAACAACAACAACAACAATGGCACCACATTTTTCAACCCTTCACATCCAGCCAAATTCTCTTTTCTTGCTCCCCATTTTACTTTGATTAAACTTATATAGGACAGAGAACTTTTTGCTTTGCTTTTCTTCATGCCTAGAACAGAGAGTTCTTTGCTAGATGATCACAATATCCTGGAAACTTGTCCCCCTATTCCAGACTTTTCTTATGTGTCAGAATAAGCTTTCAGTAGTACCACATCTGTCTTACTGTTTTCTTGACTCAGATCCTGCATTGCCTCTTTTTCGTCCATTGGATTAAATTTGAATTCTTCACCCAGCAGTCAGTGCCTCCATGATATAGTCCAAATTGTGTTTCCAGCTTTATCTCCAAGTAGGCTTTTGTGAATATCTGAAATACTACAGCATACATATGCCATTCCTCAGATGCCAGGTATATGGCCTAATTGCTTTTGCTTCTGTTTGTACAGCTAGAATGTATTATTCTACAGGATATGGAATGTGCCCATTGCTACTTGTTGAAATCTTAGCCATCTTTAAAACTTCTTAAGGGTTTTAGTCTGTGAATCAGTTCAGGTCTCTCTAACCAGATGCTGTCTTTTCCTCCACTGATTTCCCAGAGCACTTTGTTTCAACCTCTTGGTGGCGGTTACCTTACTCCTCCCTATATAATGATTACTTAATTCTCTCATCCACTTGTTAAACTTCAGTATTCTTAGAGATGGTGCCTCTTCTTACTCATTTTGCAGATTTAACACTGTATATTGTATCTTCTATATAAAGGGACCCAGTATCTATTCTCTCTTTCTCTTTGGTAACAGAACTCTCGGTTTTTTTTTTTTTCTTTCAGGATGATAATGTGCCCAGCTAAAAATACTTGCTCTCCAAGCTCCCTTGCAGTCAGGTGGCCAAATGAGTCAGTTCTATACAAGGAGATGAAAGCTGAGGGTTTCTGACTTTGTAGATATAGGCACCGCACTCCTTTCTGGTTTGCCCTTCTGCCTGGAATATGGACCTGATTCTAGTCTTCTGGCCATTAGATGCTAATCTTCAGGGTGAAAATTAACTCATTGTTGCTTTCGTTTAACAAATATTTACTGAATACATGCTGTTGTGCCAGGCACTATTGTGGATGCTTTAAAAAGCAGCAGAGCGGAAGGAAAGAAGCCGAATCCCTACCCGATGGCATCATGAAACATTGCTGCATCTTTAACTGTCTGCCTCTGGACTTCATGAATCCCCCTCTCTTCAAGCTAATTTTACTCAGTTGTTTGCCATTTTCTGTTATTTTAAAGTTGAATGAGTTTCTTATATACACAATGCTGTTCTATTACTGATCCAAAGCCTAGAATTGTAAGTGAGACTGGCTCAGGTTTATTTTTCTCTTGAAATAATCATGTGAATCTTCTCCTTTATTCCGTTAGTTTTTGTTGATTTTCAGATGTTAAACAGTCTTGCATTCTTGTAATCAGTTTTACTCGATTTGAATATATTTATTATCTGTTTGTGTGTATTAGTGGATTCAACTTGCTAATATTTCGTTTGGGATTTTTGCGTTATGTTCATGAGAGACACTGGCCTATGATTTTCCTTCCTTGTAATGTTAATGTCAAGTTTGATATCAAGGTTATGCTGGCCTTATGAGTTAGGGGGCAGTTTTTCTTTTCATTTTCAGGAAGAGTTGGCATAAGATTCTTCTTAATTTCTTACATAATTAATTTACTGGTGAAGCTCTTTCTTTTCCTTTCTTTTTTTTCTTTTGAGACAGAGTCTCACTCTGTCGCCCAGGCTGGAGTGCAGTGGCAAGATCTTGGCTCAAGGCAGCCTCTGCCTCCCGAGTTCAAGCGATTATCCTGCCTCAGCCTCCTGAGTAGCTGGGATTACAGGTGCTCACGACCACGTCCATCTAATTTTTGTATTTTTATTAGAGACGGGTTTCACCATGTTGCTCAGGCTCATCTTGAACTCCTGACCTTGTGATCCACCTGCCTTGGCCTCCCAAAGTGCTGGGATTACAGGCGTGAGCCACCGTGCCCGGCATTTCAATTTCTTTAACAGATACAGGGCTTTTGAATTTTTCTCTTGGAGGGAAGAGATATGGTCAAAGGATGCAGAATTTTAGTTAGAGAGCAGGAATAAATTAAAGACATCTATTGTATAAGATGGTGGTTGTAGTTAATAACAATGTATTGTATTCTTGAAAATTGCCAAGAGAGTAGATTTTTAACTGTTCTCACAGTAAAAAATAAGTATGTGAGATTGTGCATGTTATTTAGCTCAATTTAGCCACTCCACAATGTATTCATATATCAAAACATCATGTTATGTAAGACAAATATATATAATTTTTTGTCAATTAAACATAAATAAAATTTGTCTTTTTAAAGTCATTTTTGGTAAGTTATCCTTTTCAAGCAGTTTGTTTATCTAAAATCAAATTTATCTTCATTATCTTTTTAATGTCTATAGAATCTACAATAAAGTCCCCCTTATATAAGATAGTAAAAATATATTCTCATTTTCTTGATTAATTTTTCTTGAAGTTTATCAACTTTTACATTTGTTTTCAAATAACTATCTTTTACCTTAATTTTCTCTGGAATATATTTCCTTTCTTTTTTATTGATTTCTACTCTTAATTTTCTACTGCTCTTCAGGGTTTAATTTGCTGGGTTTTTTCCAGCCTAGTTTCTTGAGATGGAAGCTTATATCCTTGATATTTAATCCTTCTTTCTAAAAAAGGTACTCAAAGTTATATATTTTCCTCTTAAGTACTGCATTAGCTGTATAGAACAAATCATACATCATATTTTAATATTTTTTAAATTGACAAATGAAAAATTCTATATATTCATAATGTACATTGCAATATTGTACATCATTATATGTATTTTGATATACATTATAGAATGATTAAATCAAGTTAACTTATGTATCTAGCACTTCACGTATTGACTTCTTGTGATGAGGACATTTAAAATCTACTCTCTTAGCAATTTTCAAGCATACAATATGTTATTGTTAACTATAGTCACCATGCTGTACAACAGATCTCCAGAACTTATTCCTCTTGTCTAGTTGAAACTTTATGTGCTTTGACCAACATCCCACCATCCCTCTAAAACTCCTCTCCCCAACCCCATCCTTTGCTAATCACCACCATTCTACTTTCTGCTTCCATGAGTTTGATTTTTTTTTTTAATTCCACATATAAGTGAGAGTTTATAGTATCTGTCTTTCTGTGCTTGGCTTATTTCACTTAAGATAATGTCCTCCAGGTTCATCCATGTTGTCACAAATGACAGAATTTCCTTTTTTTTTTTTTTTTTAAGGCCAAGTAATATTCCATTGTGTATATATTTTCTTCATTCATTCACTGTTAGCCAGTTAGGTTGATTCCTTATCTTGGCTATTGTGAATAACGCTGCAATGAACATGGGAGTGCAAATATCTCTTCGACATAACAGATTTCATTTCTTTTGGGTATCTATACTCAGAAATAAAATTGCTGGATCATATGGTAATTCTATTTTTAATTTTTCACGGAACTTCCATACTGTTTTCCATATGGCTGTACTAATTTACAGTCTCATGAACAGTGTATAAGGGATCCCTTTTCTTGCTAACGCTTGTTATCTTTTGTCTTTTTCATAAAAGCTATCCTTACAGGTGTGAGGTGGTATCTCATTGTGGTTTTAATTTGCATTTCTCTCATGATTAGTGATGCTGAGCATTTTTCATATACCTGTTGCCCTTGATATTTTTTATTAAGAAATGTTTACTCAGGTCTTTTACCCATTTTAAAATCAGGTTATTTGCTTTCTTGCTATTGAGTTGGGTTCCTTATACATTTTGGATGTTAACTCCTTATCAGACACGTTGTATACAAATGTTTTCTCCCATTCCATACGTTGTCTCTTCACTCTGTTGATTGTTTCCTTTGCTGTGTGTGCAGAAGTTTTTCAGTTAGATGCCATTCCCATTTGGCTACTTGTGATTTTGTTGCCTGTGCTTCGTGGTTATTAATATGTCATATTTTTCTATCATTTAGGTCAAAATATTCTCTCTCTCTCTCTCGCTCTCTTTTTTCAGAGTCGCTGTCATCCAGGCTGCAGTGCAGTGGCATGATCATCTCTCACTGCAGTTTTGACGTCCCCAGGCTCAGTGATCCTCTCACCTCATTCTCTTGGGTAGCTGGAACTATAGGTGCACACCACCATGCTGGACTAATATTTTTTGTAGAGATGGGGTTTCACCATGTTGCCCAAGCTGATCTTGAACTCCTGGGCTCAAGTGATCCACCCACCTCAGCATCCCAAAGTGTTGAGAATACTGGTGTAAACCACCATGCTTGGCCTCACAATATTTTCTAATTTCCATTGTGATTTCTTCTTTGATCAGTTGGTTTAGAAATATATTGCTTAATTTACAAATAGTTTGGAATAATCTAGTTACTTTTAAATTATTGATTTATAGGTTAATTCCATTGTGGTAAAAAAAAAAAAAAACTTACTCTGGGTGATTATATTCTTTAAAGTTTGTTAAAATTTTTATTTATGGCCCATTACAAGATTTATTTTAGTGAATGTTCTGTGTGCATTGTAAAGAATGCATATTCCCAAATTGTTGCATATCATCTTTTATGTGTATTAGTTATGTCAATTTTTAATCGTATTGTTAAAATCTATATTTTTTTGTTGCCTACTGTCAGTTACCGAGCAAAACATGTTATAATTTTTAGTTATAATGAATTTGGCTATTTTGTTTTATACATTTCAAAACTGTGTTATTAAAAACATAAAAATACATGACTTCTTCCTGGTGAATTGGCCCTTGTATCATTGTAAAATGTTCCTCTGAATTTCTTGCCTACTTCTTACGTTAGAGTCATCTTAATGTGATATTATTATAGCTACACCAATTTTCTTTTGGGTAAAGTTATCATCTTTTTACATTCAAATTTTCTGTGTTTTTATATTTATGATGTGTCTCTTATCAGTCATGTTTGAATCTTAGTTCTTTTACCCTTTGTTAGCTAAAGCCCAGTTTTCTTGACTGTAAAATAGAGATGATTAAGTATATATAATTGTCTATATGCTATATATGATTATACATGTATAATTTAATGTGTGTATATATATATATACGCACACTAAAATCTTACTATCAACTATTGTGGTTTAATAGATGCACAGTTTTGGTTTCTTTTTTGAGACAGGGTCTTGCTCTGTCAACCAGGCTGGAGTGTAGTGGCACCATCATGGCTCACTGCAGCCTCTGCCTACTGGGATAAAGAGATTCTCCTGCCTCAGCCTCCTGAGTAGCTGGGACCACAGATGCATGCTATCATACTCGGCTAATTTTTTTGTATTTTTTATAGTTGGGGTTTTGCCATATTGTTTAAGCTGGTCTTGAAATTTTGGGCTCAAACAATCTGCTTGTCTCAGCCTCTAAAAGTGTCGAGATTACAGGTGTGAGCCACCATGCCTGGCCAATCTATTATTTAAGACACAGAATTAATTTTTTCAGTTTCGTTCCAATTCTATTCCAGTGTAGTCCTTATTATATGGTAATATCATAGTACATCATGGTAAGGGAAAAATGCCTCTCTACTGTTTGAATTTCTGGTTCCCCATTATGAAGGTAAATCTGGGGAAAACATTCATGCAATTGTATACTTCCTTCTCTGTAACACTGCCTCAGAAAGGAAAATTAAAGTTCTAACCTCTGACTTTTATGAGTTGTAAGGAGATAGTCTAATTTTTTTTTTCAGAATAAAGGTAAAAAACCCCACCAATTAGAAGCTATTAGAAGCTTATTAGAAAATACTCGATTCCTTAAAGATTATATTTTTTCACTTGAGTTCAAAAGTCTCTTCTCTCTTCTTTTATCCATCTATCCAGTAATGTATTCATTTTACATATACTGAAATTGTATTATGTAGTAGGGACTGAAAGTACAAACATCGGTATGATAAAGTCTCTCCTTCTGGAAGAGAAGTAGGAAAGTCTAGTATGGAAGAAAGATTAATATTAGGAAGACCTTATACTCTTTGATAAATAAATGACAGCAGTATGTACAGGGTACTATGACAGCAAATAGAAGAAAAATAAACCTCCATCTGGAATCCTCCCTGTTTGTTGCTGCCTATCTTGCAGATGACTCAGATTTCCTAGATGAATGGGCATTTGAATTGGGCCTTTAGAATGATTTGCCATTAGTTAGGTGAGCCAAACAAGCACTTGTACAGGAAAAAGAGGCACTTGAAGTATTTTAAGCAGAAAGAGATTTATTATAGGGACTTACGTGCTTATGCAATTATTGGAAGGATGAGAAGAATAGGTTCCATCCTGAGCCTCCAGAAATGAATCACAGAATGCCATCTATTATGGGAGCTACTATCTTAATATATTCAGGAGGTGAGAATCAAGAGGTTCACTGGACCAATGAACTTAAACATGGTGCTGTAATTCAGACCGAGGCATTCAGAAGCTGGGATCAGGAAGCCAGTGCTACCAATAGTTGACCACTCAATACCAGTAACACTGGAAACTGTAGTCTGGAATGCAGAAATATCCATACCTGCATAACTCTTCTTGCTTGCAGGAAGGAAGCAGTCAAAAGCAGTTGGAAGGTGGTATTTCGTTCACTTCTACCTTCAGATCTTTGACTGAATGGACCTGATAAAGCCTGTTTCACACTCAGGAATCTAAATGTAAGAGAGTCTGGAAAACAAAATTTGTCGTTTTCTAGGCTTTGCTGTACAAAGTTGAGTACACTGGGAGGAGATACGAGCAAAGGCAGATTGCAGATCAATTATCAAACATACCAGGGGAAAATGAGATAGGAAGAGAAGAGTCAGATGGAGAGAATAGTATGTGGGAAAAAAAGTAAAATAACATGGAGATTTTGAGGAATTGCTGACATGGCTGAATAGGGGAAACAAGAAAAGATGAATCGAGACAGAAATATTGTCTAGATAATGAGAATGAGCTGGGAGAGGGTGGTGGAGAAGAGGATTATGAAACTTAGGCACACCAGATAAGAGGTTATTGCCTTAATGAAGGTGAGTGACAACACTGGCTTGCACTAAGACAATAGTGATAGAAACAGGAGAGACAATTTTGAGAGATAGTTAAAATATTATGATCATTTTTACTATATACTTTTTTCTTCATGGCAATTTTTCTTTAGGAATGCCCTCTTTGTTCTAGTTTTTTGCTTTTTTTTAATATAAAGCTTATAGAATGTGTCATTCCAGCCCATGGCAATTCCCTATTTGCTGAGCATCGGCAAAAGCTGTGGTCAGTGTTGTTTCTATTTTGATGTAGTTTCATATGTTGGTTGCCTTTCCAGTTAAAAGAAGACACTTAAAGAGCAGGGATTATATTTTTTACTTACTTGATGTAACATTTGAACATTTTGACTAAGGCACATAGAATTAATAGATACATCTCCTGGAAAGGTTCCAGATCAAAATGTAAAGTTTAAAAATTGTTATAAAACCAATTACAGGAGTCATACAAGTCTTGATTACATGGAGGGTCTAAAAAAAGTAGAATGGAAAAAAGACCTTAAAGAGGATTTTTTTTTTTTTTTTTGGAGAGAGTTGTGCTGAGATTCTAAATCTCCCCAAGGGAGAAGGATAAAGTACTGGCATCTCATTTCAAGCCTAGTGCAAGGGACTTATTAGGAGCACTCACTGAACCTGATATGCAATTGAGGCACAGAGCAGACCAGTGTTTGCCTCCTGTTTGAAAAAATCTAACAGGCACGAGACAGGCTGGTTTGCATTAGACGGATGAACCAGAGGAGAATGTATGACTCATATCAAGGGACTCCCAGATGAGAAGTTCTCAGTGATGCAGTTCTTTCTAAGAATCCACAAAGTAGCTTCTGAGAGTCAGTGTTAGAAGACAGTATGATGGTACTAATTAGGCGAGAGTTTTCTTGTCCCACCTCAGCTTGCCTCTCTTTTTTTTTTTTTTTTTTTTTTTGAGACAGAGTCTTGGTCCGTCGCCAGGCGCCAGGCTGGAGCGCAGTGGCACAATCTCGGCTCACTGCAACCTCTGCCTCCCGGGTTCAAGCAATTCCTCTGCCTCAGCATCCCGAGTAGCTGGAACCATAGGCATGCGCCACCATGCCCAGCTAATTTTTGTATTTTTATTGGAGACGGGGTTTCACCATCTTGGCCAGTATGGTTTCAATCTCTTGACCTCGTGATCCGCCCGCCTCTGCCTCCCCAAGTGCTGTGATTACAGGCGTGAGCCACCGTGCCCGGCCCGCCTCTCTTCTTAACACCATTTGACCTTGAAGAAAAGATTTGAACCAGATTAACAAAATAGAAAGGGGGTGGTACAAGGAAAAGGACATCTCCACCCCATCTCCCTA
>NW_022437062.1:2559352-2587689 GCF_009761245.1 Sapajus apella
TTTTTTTTTTTTTTTGGAGACAGAGTCTCGCTCTGTTGCCAGGCTCCAGGCTGGAGTGCAGTGGGGCAATCTCAGCTCACTGCAACCTCCACTTCCCGGGTTCAAGCAATTCTCCTGCCTCAGCCTCCCAAGTAGCTGGGACTACAGGCGCGCGCCACCACGCCCAGCTAATTTTTGTATTTTTCAGTAGAGACGGGTTTTCACCATGTTGGCCAGGATGGTCTCGATCTCCTGACCCTGTGATCCACCTGCCTCGAGGCCTCCCAAAGTGCTGGGATTACAGGCGTGACCCACCGCGCGTGGCCCATTTCAAATTAGGTTTGAAGTTTTGATAATTGCCTATACTTGGGTACTCTTAATTATGAATTTGAGACTATGTTTGCAACTTGAAAAGACTGTTAAAGTTCTGTTTACCTGAGAGGTTAGAGGAATTACGGGAGTTTTGAGTTTCTGTCTCCCTTAGTGAAAGCAAGTTCCCCATCCATTAAACCTTAAAAAGAAGAGATGGACACAGTAAAAAGTTGCTTGGTGATTATACCCCTGCCCCATTACTTCTGTTTGGTTACATACTGGTTAAACCTGTTCATTCCCAGAGGCCCTGCTGGTGAACTCCTGGGTGGAAGTGGAAAAGGCAACATGTTGATATAAGGAGCTTTCTGCTACATCCTAGCTGTGGACCCTCGTGAAACATACATACTTCCTGTACATCATGGTTTCTCAATCTGCAAAATAAAGTGAATACATAATGTCTGCTTTTTTTAATGTCACAGTATTGTTGGGAAGATCAAATAAGACAGCACATTTGAAAAGGTTTCCAAATTCCAACAGGTACTCAAAATCAGTTAAGTGCTTCATGATTGATGTACCTTGACTTAGAAGGCTCATGAAACACTTCCCTCTTCCCCATGGACCGAGCCATGCTAAATCCATAGCTAATAAGAACAGCTAAAGAAAAAAAAAAAAAAAAAAACAAAACTCCAGAAGAGGATATTTCACAGCATCCCCCAGTGGCCCATTCCTGTTTCTAACACTGCCAGGATAATCTGTTCTGCCTGAGTATCCTTAATGCTTTATCACCACTTACAAAAGCCATTGACGACTTAGCACTAATGAAAGTTTTCTTCGCCAAATCATTTTTTCAACACTCTCTCCAGCATGCATGTTGAATTACTGGCCAATTACCTGGAAACTGAAGTTAGCCCAAGAGATTCAGTGAATTATTAAGAAATCATTTACAGAAAGAAGTAATGTCAATGGAGAGGGTTGATTGAAAAAGTATCTTTATTTGTCTCATAAAATGTCTAGGAAAGTAGAAAAGAGCAGGAGGAGACTAGTAAATAAATTCTCCCGGCACTTTGGGAGGGCGAGGCAGGTGAATCATGAGCTCAAGAGATCAAGACCATCCTGGTCAACATGGTGAAACACCGTCTCTACTAAAAATACAAAAATTAGCTGGGCTTGGTGGAGCGCGCCTGTAGTCCCAGCTACTGGGGAGGCTGAGGCAGGAGAATTGTGTGAACCCAGGAGGCGGAGGTTGCGGTGAGCCAAGATTGTGCCACTGCACTCCAGCCTGGGTAACGAGAGCGAAAGTCCATCTCAAAAAAAAAAAAAAAGTTCTTTTAGGTCAAAAGCAAGGAAAGTAATATGACCATCTCACAGATGACATCTGTCTGTGGTTATGGTATGGGATCTGCCTGACAAAGCCACTGGGAAACAGCCTGCCTCTAATTGAAAATGATCCTAGCAGTGCTTGGATGAGGCAGCGTTCTGTTGTATTGTGCAGAAGAACAAGAATAGAGGCATTTGTGAAGGAAAGCGGACCATGAAATCTAGGGGATGCTCGCGTTTCTGCAGGAAGCCATTCCTCTTCTCTCTTTCAAAGCTTAAAATTTACATTGTAAGCTTCTTGAAATCACTAACAGTGGTTTCTATCATCTCTACCTACACCATAGCTGTCTGCTTTTTTTTTTTCCTCTGAGTGATGCCATTTAAAAGGATACAAACCACCTTTCTCATTGTCTCAGAGGCGATTACGCTCTGCAATGAACTTCATATCCATACACCAGTGAGAGAATAAGTACACCATGTAACAGAGTGGATTGAGAAATGGAAATGATGGATAGAAAACGAGTGACTTTCCCCATGTGTAGATATTAAAAGCAACATGTATATATGTATATGTTGCTTTAATACATATATATGTTGCTTTAATGTGTATACATATGTATATATACAGATATATATATATACATATCACATATATACACACATATATACGTATATACATATGTGTATATATATGTATGAAGAGGGGAGGAGTGGAGGGCAATGCAAGGAAGCTATTTTAGTTGACAGATTTTTCCTAAAATCAAAAGCACATAAAAATAGTGTATAATATTTAAAATTCTCACAGTAATGAAGAAAAGACTAAAAATTAGTTAACTTTTAAAAGTAGGAAGAAAGTGGGAGGACATATAATTGAATTAAAATTCTTTATAATATTTTATGTTGGGGAGTCAAAAGACGCTGCTGAAAGTTGACAAGTGGAGAAACAATGGAAGCATATTTTTGGTGATAATGGAAGTGAGTGTCTTTGATGATAAACACAGGAGCAGTGGCTTCCCTTGAGAGCTGAAGCAGGTGCTTCCAGCAGCACCGTAGAGCAAAATATCCTGTGGAGGTGGGCTCTGTTGTTCCCCTCTCCTATTCAACAGGAGCAACTGTGCTTTTCAGATGTTTTAAATCTTGGGTTACAGTAAAACATTTCACTGGAAAAAA
Organism: Sapajus apella; assembly: GCF_009761245.1. Lineage (NCBI taxonomy): Eukaryota > Metazoa > Chordata > Mammalia > Primates > Cebidae > Sapajus > Sapajus apella. The sequence continues at coordinate 2,562,131 of NW_022437062.1, forward strand.
CAGGTTTAATTGCTTTAAAATATTCAGAAACCATTATCCGAAGACAAGATACATATGTTAATCTGTATTAAAATCCTAAATTTTAGCAGGGCCAAGGTAACTCCCAGAGAAAAATAAGGGGCTCTTGTAATATAACATATACGATCTTTCCTTTTTTGAAAATGGATCCTCTTTCATCCGCTCCCATGAGAGTTGCCCCAGAAGACATGATTTTCCACTTGATCAGGCATGGTTGATTGAACCAAGAGTGAAAAGCTCATTGGAGTTTGGCTGTTCTGAATTTGAATTATTATGTCCTAGAATCTGGAATTTGAACTGAGTTGATATACAGTAGAGAGCGGCAGCATGGCTGTGTTTTGTCACTTTGCAGAAAGAAAAGAAAGATGTTAAAAAGAGCAAAGAGGAGGTGAGAAAGTATTAAATAGTCTCAGAGAGGATTTTCACTTCTTCCCATTTCATAGTCTGCATCCCCGAAGCAACCATTGGATTCCTTTACCTTAGATCTTTCCAATAAAACCTCTTTTGCATTTAACAAGTATGCATGGGTTTCTTTTCCTTGGAACCTCAAATAAAGTTTAATTATAAATGGCTTTCAGTGAGATACAGAAGAGAACACAAAAGACCTTTGGTAAGATAACCTAGAATGATCTGAAGGTGATAGGAGCAGCTAGTTATAATTATTTGTCCAAGAGAAAATCATTAGAATTCAGAGGCTTCTATGATGGTGGGTGTATTAGTCAAGGTTCTCTAAAGGGACAGAACTAATAGGATAGGTTTATTATATAAAGGGGAGTTTATTAAGTAGTATTAACTCACACGATCACAAGGTCCCACAATTGGCCATCTGCAAGCTGAGGAGTACCGAAGCCAGTCCAAATCCCACAGCTGAAGAACCTGGAGTCCGATGTGTGAGCGCAAAAAGCAACCAGCATGGGAGAAAGATGTAGAATGGGAGGCTAGGCCAGTCTAGCCTTTTTGCATTTTTCTGCTTGCTTCATATTCTAGCCATGTTGGCAGCTGATTAGATGGTGCCCACCCAGAATAAGCTTGGGTCTGCCTTTCCCAGCCCACCAAAATGTTAATCTCTTTTGGCAACACCCACACAGACACACCCAGGATCAGTACTTTGCATCTTTCAATCCACTCAAGTTGACAGTATTGACCATCACAGAAGGGCTCAGCCCAGGAGCAGCTGCAGTGTGGCTTGTGGTGGTTGGAGCTCAGGGAACCTACGAAGATGAGGATCTGGTGACCGAGAAGACCTAAAACATCAAGGAGTCTATCAAGGGCGTGGACAGAAATACAGCTTTCCTAGGGACAGAGAGAACTAAGAGAAGTAATTTACTACTGGATTGCAAATAGAAGTGGAGAAAATATAGCAATAAGGACAGTTTCAGCTACAGGTAGAGTCAATTAGTTAACAAGAAATGGTGATAGGAAGCCAGCAGTGACTAGCTTGGACTGAATGGCATTTAAATCTATCATTAATTAAAAAAATTGTTTGTAAATCACTTACCTAATTTATACATGGCTTTTAACTAGGCACTCCTTTAAGGCATGGTAATAAAATAGCTTTGGAAGGCAGATGCCAGCTGGGTCCCCCCAGTTCTATAAATTAGTCTATTCAACTGTCTACAAATCCCAAGTTGCATTCTCAAACCCATCTAGGTTCTTGGCAGAAGAGTGTACTGATTAATAAGTTCTATTCTACTTGGAGGTGCTGCAGTGACCAGAATTTGCTCTCTTCTGGAGTATCTGTGTGTTGCAGCCCAGTGAATTATGCAGGGAAAGAAGGAGATTGGTAACATCTGGTGTGGCCCCTCCTGGGAGCATTTGCATTATAAAAAGGAAATATTGAAGGCATAAAATACTCACCTCAGTACTTCTGTGTGTAGGAAATTTTCCTGCTAGACAATGCCATGGACTTTTGGCAATATTTATTTTTTTGGCCTTTCTGAACTCTTTTCCCTAGCTATGGAGAAGACACCTGAAGATTTGGCATACTGTTTGCAAAAGGATCTAACGCCTGACTGGAGTTCTTGAGATAATTATCTACAGTGCAGCTATGCTGATCAAGTACAAAATATTTACAAGGCCATGAATATAGTGAGAAAGACCACTGCTCTTCAAGAAGGTAAATAAATAGTCAAACAACATCATCATTAATTAAAAAAAAATTGCAGGGCTGGGTGGGGTGGCTTATGCCTATAATCCTAGCACTTTGGGAGGCTGAGGTGGGCAGATCATGAGGTCAGGAGATCGGGACCATCCTCGCTAATGGTGAAATCCTGTCTCTTCTAAAAATATAAAAAATTAGCCAGGCATGGTGGTGCACTCCTGTAGTCCCAGCTACTTGGGAGGCTGAGGCAGAAGAATTGCTTGAACCCGGGAGGTGGAGGTTGCAGTGAGCCGAGATCACGCCACTGCACTCCAGCCTGGGTGACAGAGCGAGACTCAGTCTCAAAAAAATAAATAAAAATAAAAATAAAAAAATTGCAAACACAATACTTGTTCCATTTAGTTAAAACCTAAAGCTGTTTTTCTAACTTGTAGACTTAGAGAATTCTATAAATATCTTACACTAAGACTAATTACATAAACACTACTAAAGAAACATTTTGATTTAACCTTGGAAAAAGGTTTTCCTCTCCAGATTAGGAGAAAAGAAACTCCTTGTATTTCATATTAGGCTACTACAAGCATAGTTGCATACACCTATTTATTTAAAAAGATTTGCCTTTTGCCCTCAAAGTGCATTTTCTTTTGGAATCAGTAAGGTTCCCCCCACCCATTTCTATTCTGGCTAATACATGCTTTTGTTTGGCAAAACCTTCAGTAGTGTAGGTGATGCTGGAGAAATGATACAATTTAATGAACAAGCAATTTGTAAAATTGCAGTTGTATATTATATCACATTTCATACTCTGTGTTCTTACATAGTGCCATGGCTCTTCTCAGAATTATATTTTCATTATTGTCTTTGGGAATAATGGATTAGAATTTTCTGTTATGTATCAGTAATCCATTATTAGATAGTGTCTTTCACATATGGTAATCAAGCTCCAATATACTTTACTATTAGATTGGTCCTTTATTATTATTACTTTTTCTTGTACTTTAGGTTCTGGGGTACATGTGCATATCATGCAGGATTGTTGCATAGGTACATACATGGCAAGGAGGTTTGCCGCCTCTATCCCTCCATCACCTGTACCCGGCATTTCTCTCCACATTATCCCTCCCCACCCTCCCCAAACCCCTCTGTTCCTCCCCAGCACCCCCTCCAACAGACTGTGGTGTGTGATGCCCCCCTCCCTGTGTCCACATGTTTTGATTGTTCAACACCCTCCTATGAGTGAGAACATGAGGTGTTTAATTTCTGTTCTTGTGTCAGTTTCCTGAGAATAATGGTTTCCAGGTTCATCCATGTCCCTATAAAGGACATGGACTCATCATTTTTTATGGCTGTGTAGCATTCCATGGTGTATATGTGTCACATTTTCTTTGTCCAGTCTATCATCAGTGGACATTTGGGTTTTTTCCAGGTCTTTGCTATTGTAAACAGTGCTGTAATGAACATATGTGTGCATGTGTCTTTATAATAGAATGGTTTATAATCATTTTGGTATATACCCAGTAATGGGATTGCTGAGTCAAATGGAATTTCTATTTCTAGATCCTTGAGGAATGGCCACACTGTCTTCCACAATGGTTGAACTAATTTACACTCCCACCAACTGTGTAAAAGTGTTGCTATATCTCCACCTCCTTTCCAGCATCTGTTGTCTCCAGATTTTTTAATAACTGCCATTCTAACTGATGTGAGATGGTATCTCAATGTGGTTTTGATTTGCATTTCTCTAATGACCAGTGATGTTGAGCAATTTTTCATGTTTGTTAGCCTCATATATGTCTTCTTTTGAAAAATGTCTGTTCATGTCCTTCACCCACTTTTGAATGGGTTTGTTTGTTTTTTTCTTGTGAATCTATTTTAGTTTTTGTAGAGTCTAGATATTAGCCCTTTGTCAGATGGGTAGATTGCAAAAAATTTTTTCCCATTCTGTTGGTTGCCGGTTCACTTTAATGATTGTTTCTTTTGCTGCACAGAAGCTCTGGAGTTTAATTAGGTCCCATTTGTCTATTTTGGCTTTTGTTGCCAATGCTTTTGGTGTTTTAGTCATGAAGTCCTTGCCTATGCCTATGTCCTGAATGGTGTTGCCTAGGTTTTCTTCTAGGGTTTATATGGTGTTAGGTCTTATGTTTAAATCTTTAGTCCATCTGGAGTTAATTTTAGTGTAAGGTGTTCAGGAAGGGGTCCAGTTTCTGCTTTCTGCACATTGCTATCCAATTTTCCCAACACCATTTATTAAACAGGGGATCCTTTCCCCATTGCTTGTTTTTGTCAGGTTTGTCAAAGATCATATGGTTGTAGATGTGTGGGGTTGCTTTCAAGGCCTCTGTTCTGTTCCATTGGTGTGTCTCTGTTTTGGTACCAGTACCATGCTGTTTTGATTACTGTAGCCTTGTAGTATAGTTTGAAGTCAGGCAGCATGATGCCTCCAGCTTTCTATATAGCTAACAAGCCAGTTTGTTATGCCAGGATTTTCTCTAGTGTGATCTACAGCCAACGTATCTGAGAATAACTTGGTTGTTTTTTTATTTAATGCACTTGTGTAAGCCTTACCCTAGATCTAATGAGTCCCAATCTCCCCATCCTAGTTACCTACCAGTTTCTGTACTCTTTGAGCAGTAGTTCTCAGACTTCACTGCACATTGGAATCACCTATGATGCTTGAAATGTAATGATGACTGGGTCCATCTCCAGAGAAGAAAAGTCTGAAAGGATGGATTAAGCAAAAATTGTATAAGAAGTAAGTAGGTACACTTTGATATTGTTGACTCTTTTGGCTCCTGTTCCTTTCACTCTGCAAATACAAAAGAAAATTAGCCAGGCATGGTGGCACATGCCTGTAATCCCAGCTACTTGGGAGGCTGAGGCAGGAGAATCGTTTCAACCCGGGAGGTGAAGGTTGCAGTGAGTGGAGATTGCACCATTGCACTCCAGCCTGGGTGATGGAGCGATATTCTGTCTCAAGAATTAAAAAAAACATAAATCCAGGGTCCACCTCTCCTCATCCTGCCATAGTCTGCTGCGTGATTACCCTGCCTTCACTTAAGCTTTTCTTTCTTTGAAATGCTTTCCTTCTCATTCTTTCTCCATCTGGGGAAGTGTTATTCATTCTTAAAATTTAGTTCATCTATCATTTTATTTTGTAACTTTCTCAAGCAGCTCTTTCTCTAAATAGAATTACTGAATTGTTTTTACATGCTTCCACAGCATCTTGAACCTATTTTAATGGCACCTCTTTCCAAATTACATTGTAGCTAGCTGTTTTCACAATTGTGGTCTCTGACTTGTGAATTGCTACTTTCAAAGTTGTGTATAGATCAATTCAACAGACACTTAATGAGTGGCCATGAATGCCAGGTCTTGGGCTAAGCAGCACAGAGATGAATCATATTTTCTCTGCTCTCCCTGCCTTCTAGGAGCTAACGTGGTAGTTAGGAAGATAAACAAATCATTACAATATCTCTGGATAGATGTTATAAAATACAGACACATAATGCTAAAGAAAATTATTAGTGTCTAGGGATGTTGTGGTAGGCTTTATAAAATTGGGACTTAAAGGATGAATAATTTTAAAAGAGTTTTAAATTCCGTCATTGGGAAATCACAGGAAGGGTGTTCTAGGCTGGGGAACAGCATTTGCAAACGTAACTGAAGCATGAACGTTCACAGCGTATTCAGAGAAATACCATATAGGAAGGAAAGGCTGCTATTTAAGATGGACATATTTAATTCCTGCAAGCTGGGATTTCCTTAATTGTTAAAGGAAGTTAAACTACACGGGCAAACAACTAATCTTCATCAAAATACTCTCAGAAAAGTCTTAGTCCATCATTACAGTTGGAGATACTATTCTGGCTAGGGGCAACTCTTGATTTCCTAGAGAATGATATTGCTGTGCTGTTATAAGCTATGTAGAACCCATTTTAATGTTAGGCCAACTCCAAAGGCTGTACAAATTCCTGTGATTATTTCAAGGTACAAATTTCTAGGTGCAGAGAAAAAAAATACTAAGTTTGAATCCGTTAGACTTAGGTTTGAAGCGAGTCTTTATCATTTTATTAAGTCAGTGGCTAAGTTGCTTGCTTTCTCTGGGTTTCAATTTCTTTGTGAAGATAAAAATAGATACCTATGTGGTCATATGGATGACTGATTTAGATAATGCATGTAAAGCATTTAGCACAGCTCTTGGCACATAAAAAGAACTCAGAAAACTCCAAACTTCCAAAAATTAAAAAAAAAAAAAAAAAAGAGATTGGCTCAGGGCCAGAGAGAAAATGCCAGAAGGAATTTCGGAGCAGATATCACCTGCTTGTTCCTCCTTTGATCTGGTGAGTAGTATCATTCCACAACTTGCTGAGCTTGGCGAAGGAGCTCAAGGATTAATTTTCGACCCCAATTCCCTTTCCCAGTTTAGAGTCAAGCTACCTGAGTTCCAAGTTTCCTGTGTTCCAGGTGAGCAGAACTCACCCACCTCCTCCTCCTGCTCAGGACTGCTTTCAGATAAGGCCACCTGGAGAGGAGAAAGAAGGTGGTTTCATTTGTAGGTCTGTAAATATCTGAGGCCTGGGAAGAGAGCAAGGACTTATAAGATGAAAGAGGACAGGCTTTCTGATTTGTGTCTGTCTCCCCCAAACCCTGAGTAATCTGTTCCTATTTAAAACAAAAAGCAAAACATGTTTCCTTAAGCTGGTTTAAGTGATGACTAAGGCAGTATATTTATTTCAACTGTCAAAGGAATCAGGAATTCTTGAAGTTTTTTTGGTTAATTCTCCTGTGTTTTTGAAAATACTGTGGTTCCCTTCCTAGGGACTCTTAAAGAAATTCATTTTGGGGTATTAAGATATCAGAGGAGCAAGTTCTCAATTCCTAAAGCTTTCCTTGTTCAAAAAGATTAGAAAGGTTTGTTGAAAGGACATAGATCTAAAGATGGTTGATTGGGGATTAAACAAATTAATAACGGGACAAATGGAAATTACATTCACTCAAGAAACAAGCACCTATTTTGTAGCAGAGACTCTGGATACAATTATGGGTAGAAGAATGCAATGTACTTGTTATCTCCTGTTTCTTAACAGCTTGGGGGTTACAGACAGGTAAGCACATCCTTACAACACAGTGTTAGAAAGGCCTTAATCGCAGAAGTACAAGGTGGCATAGGAGAGGACTCAGAGACTCATTGGATGAACTAAATTTAGTCATATAAAGAGAGGGGTAGAAAGACTTACATCTTAATGCTTGGAAATAAGAGTGGAGTGGATTTGAGGAACGAAATTCATGTTAATGTACCTAGATCACAAATGTAAAAGGAGGAATGGCTGGAGATGAGGCTAGCAGGATATCCTTTATCTTTCTTTCAGCTGCTTATGCTGGTCTTAATTTAGGGTTGAGGGGAAAGTAAATCTCCTTGTAGATTTTGGGCCCAAGCCACATAATCTGAGGGAATTTTGCCAGATAGACATGTAACGTGGCTCCTTGTTTCCCCTTTTGCTGTTCCATGTGTGAATAGCTTCCAAAGAAAACTCAGGAGGTACTTGATGCAGTTAGATTTAGGCATTTCTCAGTCAGTTAACAAAAATCAGAACTTCATCTCAAGTCTCAACTACTGGGATGCTGGCATCCTTGGCAGGTAGAATCCAGTATTTGATAAATCAACTAATAAATGGAAGTTGAAGGAAACCATGATGGGAATGGATCCTAGGTACAAGGGCTTCCTGAGCCTTTAGCCATTGAGGAATAATTACCAATTATCCTTAATTTGTCTTTATGAGTCAAAAGATGAGGAGGGAAGATAAATTTATATATCCTTTAACATGAGTGAATGAAAGTAGAACTTGGGTCTGCTTGGTCATTAACTTTTCAATGACCCAGGTTCTTTTCAATTTTAATATGCATATAAACCACGTAGAGATCATGTTAAAATGCAAAGTTTGATTGAGAATATCTTGGGTTCTAAGAGTCTGCGTTTTTGACAAAATCTCAGTTGATACTAATTATTCAGGTCTGTGGATCATATATCAAGTACCCTATTGCAGTTGTCTCCTGAAGCAAAAGGTAACTAAGCTTTGCTAGATACATTTTTATACTCTATTTAAATACATATGGTTTAGTCTTGAATTTTTTTTTAATGTGTAAAAATTCCTATTTATAACCAACAACATCAAAGCAACATTGATGTCAGACCCCAAGTACAATACCATAATAGTACCATTTTCAATTGTTATTAGAAAGATACAATGGAAAAGTACCCCTTCTGAAGAATTTTTGTCCATTTCCATTAAGGCTTCAGCAATATCAGCCTATTAGAAAAGGCTGGTTTGCAAGTCAAATGGAGTCACTTGGCCAGCTGATTTTTGAAAATGGTGTGGTCCTAGTTGTTCAGTGTCTATGATGCCTCACAGAAGAGACTGGCAGGAAGTCCTTTGCTTGACTTATTTACTTGATGTTACCTTCTTGAAGAGGTCTGCACCCCAGTTACCAGGTGTAGGTTCCCTCCACCCTTCCCCCACAAAAAAGGAAAAAATGTCAAAGCAGCAAGATGAGGATCTGTGGGTAGGACAGCGTGTCGGGTGATCAGGGCTCAGTCTTCACATGCAGCTGCCTTCTGAGCCACGGAGGGGGGATGAAATCCAAGTTGCAGTCTCCTCCCCTCGAATCACCTTCTCCCACTGACTGAGATTATCCCTGCATGCTTTAAGGAGAGTCTATGTGGGAGGGAGGATCTGGGTAAGGGTTGTATAGCAGGGAATGGCTACAACATTGTAGAACTCAAGCTGGCCTTGTGGGACTTCATCCTTCTTGTCTCTGTCTGTCATAGGAATAGGCTGTATTCCCAATTTCTTCATTTCATCACCCTCAGCCCAGAATTCTGCATATATATCATTTGCCATCAATTTTGTAACAGGCCACAGTTTTGTCACAGAACAAAGATCATCAAACCAATTACACGGTCTCTATGTGATTGATTATTAAGGTTTAGCGATCTGGTCTGGTACATCTCCTCCAACTGTTTCCTGTTTCCAAAGTATAAAGCAAGGTCCGTGACAATGATGGCTTTGCGGATGATCTCAAGCACCTGCTCATATTCACCGGAGCTCATGGAGAAGATATTGTGCCCTTCCAGCTAGAGGATGGGCACCGTCTGGGAGAAGTGGTGTTGCTCCATGGTGGAGGTGGAGTAGAGAGCTGCCAGAGGGTGGTCGAACCTCTGCAGGTAGCTGTTACTAAAGCCCCTGTGGTCCAGGCCATGACAAGGACATGCAATCAGCAGTCCTTTGCGCTCAAGGTCTGTGAAAAGCGTGTGGTTGTTCTGAAGTATGGCGTACATGCGGCGTGCTACAGTGACCGCATGCTTCTAGTTGTGATAGGGAACTCGCCGGTAGTTCTTTTTCACAGACATAATAAAACGACACAACTTTTCAAGCTCAAAGCAGGATGTCCCACAGGACAGATGAACCATATAGACAAAAATCCCAGGCCAAATGTTTTTGAAAGGACCAATGTCAAAGTGGAATAATTCAATTTCTTTGCAGAGACGCACGGGAAGGGTGAATCACATGGGGCCCCCACTGTTCTGCAGTGCAAATGCTATGGTAGGACAGCTTTTCTATCGTTACCTGGTCAATGCACTCTGAGTGACGAATTCTATGATACATATTAGCACAGTGTAAGGCTAAAGCACAATAGATGGCAAACATTTTAAAGTTGTTTTCATCTGTTTTAGAGAAGGCACTGCCATTTATTTTGTTGACCATTTGCACAACACTGATCACGCTTCCTTGGCTGACGATGGGCACGCACAGGATGTTCCGCGTGGTGTAGCCTGTGTACAAGTCTACGTCCCTGTTAAAGCGTGGGTCTGCACAGGCATCTGGAATGTTCAGGACTTCCCCTGTTCTTGCTACGTGGCCAGCAATTCCTTTCTCTATTGAAAATCTTATCTCTTTGGTCTTCTTGAAGACAGGTTTTCCTTCCTTTTCCTCTCCAATATCAAAAAGGTCTGAATATAACTCCTTGTTCTCATGGTCTACTTGGAAAAATGCACAACGAAGGGCATTCGCCAGGTTTTTTGCACATATCACCATGCGTTCAAGTAGAGAATCTATTGCAACTATGTTATCAAAATATGTTTTTGATACATCGAGTAGAAAGTCATTCAATTCAGTCTGTTTGGCAAGGCCTCTGCATACCTGCACCTGACGTATTGCTACTGAAGCCCAGGCAAGATTTGCTGTTACAACCTCTTGGTGACTAAGACAGAAGGCTTCTTTGCCCCAGTGCCGATACAGCTCAAGAATACCAATCAAGCAAAGAACAGACTGGATGCGAGTCCCTGATTCCAGTCCAGTACGTGGTGGAAATCGTTCATCCCAAGGATGTCTTCTAGCAGCAGTGTTTTCCTGGACTTGGCCACATCAGCAGAGATGGTGGCGCCCTAGTTGATGGGCCCAGCAGGGATGCGGCGGGGTTTCCCTTCCTTTATTCTGGGTGCTGTGAATATGCACAGCTATTATTGCCCTCTCCAAGGATATACAGTGCAAATCCATCAGCTTTCGTGACTATTTTTATGATGCTGCTTAGAGGAGTAGCCGGTTGTCTCCTCCTGTGTCCAACCGTTGTTCTCTGTAGCCGTTTCGTTCATATACAACTGCCTGCATATTCGTATCTTGGTACCTGCTGACTTCCTTAGGAGCCGATTCAGCTTCTGATTTGTTGTTCTTCTTCTTCAACCATTTCTCTACTCTCTCATCACTAACACTTTCAGATACCAATTCATCCAATATATTGGGGTGAAGAGAAAGATATGCCTTCACTTTTTTATCGGTAAAGCCATATAATGTTGCCATACCAGTTAACCATCAACTGCTGGGTCACAGACAGGAGCGGGAGTGCGTCTCTGGCCAACAGCCCGGGGCTGGTGAGTGGGCCTCCATGGCCCCTTCCACAGCCTTCCTTCCCGGTTTGGCATCAGTTACACAAACTCGCCTAGGAATGCAGACTTGCACAAATCCTTAGATTACTTTCTTTCTACGTGGAGGCAAAGGTAACAGGCTGATGGGGTCTCCCATGGCCAGACTCTCAGGCCCAGGATCGGCCAACTGCCATCCCAACAGATTCCAACTGTGTAGTCTTGAATTTTTTTGAAAACAAGGAGTGGGGAGTTAAACTGCATTTTGTTCAACATTTTATTATAAACACTTTCAAGCATAGAGAAGAGCTGCAAGATTTTAACAGTGAACCCCCTACCCAGACTCCACTATCAACATTATAATATTCTTATTTTTAAAATTTCCATCTAAGTATCATCTTTCTATCCAACTTCAATCCATATTATATTTGAGATAAGTCAAAGTGAGTTCCAAACATACCCTCCAAAATTCTTCTAAGCTGCATTTAAAAAGTGACCCTTCCTAGTTGGTGACCAAACTTTGGTGACTATTCATGAGGCTTATTCACGAAGTTGGCCCCATCTGTAACTTCTGCTACCCACATTCTTGTTTTTGGCCTTTTCCTTACGAAGCACAACCAAGTTAGTGCCCTTGGAAATGTTAGACATATTCCATATCTTTTGAAGGCATCTACCATGATTTTAAGCCCCAACCAATTTTGCCTTTAAGAATAAGTTTTTCTGCAAAGAACAGATGAAAACAGCAATTAACTTTTGGCTCCTAGCATTTTGTATAAAACTGAATGAAGTCTGTAAAGTCAAAGTTTTCCTTTTGGATTTATAGCTTCTCGGAGTCAGACCATTTTTTTAATCATCATTGTCTTCTCAGTGCCCAGTACAGCTTCTACTACATAATAAATGCTGTGTTTGCTGAAGCAGTGACTGAGTAAATGAATGAACTCTCACCATGTAATAGCAATTTTCTCACTTGATTGTTGGTGCCTGTACCTGCTAGACCCATCCCTACACAGAGCAGAGTTTTTCAATCTCTACACTCTTCGCATTTTGTACTGATCAGCAGCATTTTTAGCCTCTACTTGCTAAATGTCGGTAGCTCCCCACAACCCCTACATCTATTGTGAGAATAAATGTCTTTAGACATTGCCAAATGCTCCCTGTGGAACAAAATTGCCTCTGTTGGAGAACCACTAGGCAACAAGAATTGGAGCCCTATAATTTGTGGCCAGCTCTGCCTAATCTGAGCTGATAAGGACTAAGCTTAAACATATATTATTAATCAGAGTCTGAAGAATATTTTTATAATGTAGGATTCATGATGAAATTGAGAAATGGTCTGTAGCTTAAAAAGCCTTGAATGAATCCTGAGTTGTCTTCCCAGTTCAGCATTTTCTCCCTGGCCCCATTGTGGGTGCTCAGTCTTTAGAGCTGGTTTCTGTCTGTGTTTCTGATTTGTGCTATATTCTATGCTGGAATTCAAGCATTGTTCTGATCCCTGCTCCCTTGCCTGAGGAGCTAATTGCTGCTCAGCTTCTTTCCCTGTGGGTTGGAACCTGCTCAGTACACAAGGCGTTGTTGCCTGAGTTGCATTTTGACTCTGGAGGTACTCACGTCCTTGGACTTCATTGTACAACCTCTTCGACTATGTGTTACTGCTGCCTAATCACTTCTGTTGGGCTTCCCTACCCCAAAACAGATCCAAGCATATTTTTGCCACCTCAGAGGTGACTTGAGTTTTCTAAATCCCTGGGGATAATAAAATTGGCCCCACTGGCCAGCTACCTTTGGAGTTAGCCCTGCATTTACTTAGCTCCATTTGCCCCAGGACCATCAATTCTGGCCTCTTAGCCTTTTCTTAGCAATTCACTGAAAGTTGTAATTTTCAGTCTTGAAAATTTGTTTTCCCTGGGCCTGTACAGTAGAATCCCTTCCCTCCTCACCAAGGACAGCTCAACAACTTCAGGATGATCTATTCAGCCTGCCTGACTTTTTTTTTTGGTCTTGTTAATCATTTTCTCAAGCGCTCAGAGGCACCTCTTTTGTTTGCTGGCCCTAACCGTAGAGAGCTGTTAAAGAAAGACTCGTAATTAAACCCAAATGGCCCACAAAAACTGACGTTTCCTTCCCGATTGCTGTACATCAGCTCGGCTATTTGTTCTTGTCTGTTATTTGCCTAATTCCATCCCCTGATAATTGTTTCAAATATATTCCTTTCTCTATAAGCCCTCAAGCTTTCTTTACCACTGCAGAAACACTGACAATCTTAGTCTTTCTTTTCCAAGATTAAGGCTACTTTTCCATTCCACTTTAAGATATCCAGGCTTCTTTATCTACATTTGATTCCTCCTTCCTGGCTCAGCTAAAATATGCCCTTTCTCTCCTTTCTGGGCTCCTCTACTAGACTGAGGACCTGTATTTGACTTAGAATAGCTTCTTTATACATGTAGGGGCAAAGTCCAGTTCCATCCTGCTTTTCCTCATGCAGAGGTGACAACATGGAATGCCTTCCTTTATGCAACCTCTCCTTTTCATTTTGCTGTGAAGGGGTAAAGAAAAATACAATGTATTGTGTTTGTTGGCTTAGCTGCTAATATGTTTTTCTCTTTTTTTCCACAATACCTCTAGTCTGGTGCTAAACATATAGCACAAACTGGAATACTAAAATTACCGATCAATCGATAGATTAAAGTAGCACCTGACTCTTGTTTGGTTCAATGTATCTCTTCCTTTTAAAGAACAACCATGTTCTGGGCATAGTTCATCTGGCTTGGATAATTGCCTCCATTCCTGATTTACCTTTTTTTTTCCTTCTTAATCAGCCATTGGTTTTCTCTGGTACTTATGATTAGAAACCCTTTAGCCCTGAGAAGGGATCTTCTAATTAAATCAATTTCTACCAATTAGCTCTTAAATGCAGTTGTTAAGAAATTGGTAGAAAATTTATTTTTGTAGCCACCCACAGAAAACCAGTGTGGATTTGCTTATACAGAGAGCAAATATTCAGTTCATCAATTGAATAGGCCTTTTAATTCACAATATTTCCAATAGTTTTATTTCATTTTGTTTTGTTAGTAAATAACTCATTTGTCTGCTTGAGTATGGCTCAATGTTGGAGAAATAATTTACTCATAATCCCTCTTTATTCCAGTGGTGCTCAGTAGGTCTCTATTGTCCCCTGGTAGTCAAGACCATCTGTTAATGAGTCAGAAGATGGTCTGAGGCATGGATTTTGATGTGATAGAAATTAGATATTTCTAATGTTTTTGAAGGGCAATATGAAATAGCATTAAAAATACTATACTGAAATTCAGGATATTTTGAGTTTAGTCCTTATATCTGACAATACCTTAAAATGAGTTCATCCTTAATCCCTGTATCTCAAGTTTATATTTTGGAAAATGAAGTTTCCTTTCAACTAAACATTTTTCGGTTTCTTATGTTGCCAGTAATACTGTGAAAGGAGTATTTTAGAGACTCCTCCTCCCTATTTCTCTGTCATGTCACTGTGCTGCACCTTGCTATGAATCTCCTTATGTAAGTTATTTTTCTGGGTAATCTATAGGTCATATAGATTTGGAGACATATATCTTAGAAACCTTCTCATGTTATCTGAGCCACAGAATTTTAAAGGAGCTGGCCTGAAGTCATATGCCATGAAAGTATATTGAGGTTAAATTTAGAGAATCTTGTTTATATAGAAGATGAGACTAACGTGCAGTCTTGCAGAGGCAATATTTGAAGGGAAATTGGCTGAAAATTTTCCTGAGTTGAAGAGAGACATGCATTCTTTGATAGAAAGTGCATTTCAAGTTTCAAGTAACTTAAATGAAATAAATCCACCTCAGAGCAAAACTGCGGAATATCAAGGGTAAAGAGAAAACCTCAAGGACTACCTGATCCCAAAGACAGATTACGTACCAAGAAAATCAGATGGCCGATAGACTTCTCATCTAATCATAGATTCTAGAAGATACGAAGTAAACATCTTCAAAGTCCTGAGGGAGAAAATGACTGACAACCTACAAATCTGATTCCTAGGTAAATGATTATTCAAGGGTGAGGGTAAACTAAAGACATTTTCTGACATGCATTTCCCCAACAAACCCTTTTTAAGTGAGCAAGGACACCATAATGACAAGTGTACCCAGAGGGGACAGGAAAGATGTAAAAAACACAGCATGGAAGTTAAAAGATGTTGGTAAATTTAAAGAACACTTTGACTATGAAAAGTAATAGCACCTTGTGTTTAAAAATAAGAAAAGCTAGATAGGAATAACTTTATGGGGGTGAGAAATGTTCAAGTGTTCCAGGGTCATTGTTTTGTTTGTTGGGAGGAAAGATAATATTGAATGATTTAGACTCTGTCAGAGAAACACATAGCTCAGTATATATATTCAGGAAAACCACTAGAAGAACAAGAATATAACCAATAGCTTTCACGCCATAAAAAAAACCATGTCATCTAACCGATGACAGGAAAGGAGGGAGAAGAAAAACCACTAAACAACAATAGCAAAAAAAAAAAAAAAGGGTGAACTAAATGTAAATGCAGAAAGAATAATGACTGCCGAACATATTTTAAATCATGGGTTGTATATTTCAGACTCTGGATTACTCTAGATGGTTTTTTTCTCTGGGGTTTTAGAAAGAACAGCAAGGAGGTGAAAACCCTTCAAGATACTGGGATTTCGAGAGCCGTTATACTCTCATATCCAATTGTTAAATTTGAAAACTTTATTTAATATTCGATATCATGTAATCTCAGACAGATTTCCAAATTTTCCTTATATAATCTAGCAAATGGCTATAGAAAACCATTTTCATTTATTATTGAAAAGAAGAAGAGAAAACCTTGCATTCCCTCTTAAACACCTGGCATCTGGTGTTTCATTCCACTTCCCAGGTGGACTCCTTTAATAGAGCTCTTTATAGACAGCCCATAGGTTAGGAACACCAAATAGTACACTGCAATTTTGGAGATGGTTGTCTGTGTTTACTATAATTACAGAGGTATTTAAAACTTTTGCATTTTGCCATTGGGAGAGAAAAATAGAAGGATTTGAGGGTAATCAGTTGTTATGGACATATCTTGAAGTTAAATTGAAGCTATGTTTAGTTTGCCTGTAGCAGATCTGACTTCAAAAAGAGCCCTGGTTTTTGAAAGTTGTATATTTGCAAATATTCTAAATTGAGTTGCTAACCAGCTACCAGCGTACAAAAACCAGACAATCAATAGATTATGCTTTGTGCTGTTGATGAGGCTTAAATTTTCAATGTAATCAATCCATTATGTCTATATAATTAGTGGTTGTTTTCTTTTTAAGTATTAGTATACTGATTTTAATTTTTATTTTTTTACTTGAGCTTGGAGTGCTTGATCTTGCGTTTAGTTTTTTGTTCTCAAGTCAAATTGTAGGTCACCGAGTTACTGGTATTAATATTCTTAGGAATTCCCTAGTTTAAACCTTTATTACACAGAATATGACACTGAGGATCAAAGAGGAAATGCATTTTTCTCAAATTCTTAGGACTCAGTAGCAGAGATTTGGCCTGAAACCTTGAAAATTTGTGGGTTACTTTCATTTAGAGTTCTGCTTAACATGTCCAAAGGAGGGTGACCATTTTACCATGTAGACAAGAATTATTTTATCACTTCAATATTTTACAAATTCACTTGTATCTGTGATACATCCTAATGATGATCAACAAACTATCAGTAGAAATTTAGTGAAGTAATTTATTTATCAGTTTGTTGTTAAATGTTATGGCTTCTGCCACTGACTAATTCACAAGAAGAAAATAGGAAATTCCCAGATTTAGACTGTTGTGACTGATGTTGTGTAAAATAGTAGCTGATTATTATTTTGTAAATTTTAGACTATTTCATGCAAACAAAAGGTTAAAAATCTAAGACATTCATGTTTATACTACCACATTTAATACTTATGTCACTCAACCATAGCTTTTAGTTCTGCCCATGCTAATACATGAAAATTGGTTCACTAAAAATAATTACAATGTAGTATTCAGTTGTATAATTTATATTTTTATTCCCAAAGATAATATATAGGTCTTTTAAAATTTAATTTTGTTTTCATAAACAGTACTGTAATTAACGTCCTTGTGTACCCTTCTTAGCATACATAATGGAATGTTTTCTAGAATGTGTAACTAGAAGTGGAAGAGCTGGCTAAAAATTATTTCTTCTGTTTTATCAGATATTGCCTTTCATAAAATAACTGTATCACTTTTCCCTCCTGGCAGCACATATGAGAAATACTGTCTCTCCTGTCTTCATACATCCTGCAAAATATCAAACTTTACAATATTTATCAATTTTTTGAGAATGAAGTGGTATTCCATAGTTTTAATTTGCATTTCTTTTGTCACTGTTGTAGATGATATTTTCAGCATTTTAAATTGCATCTTGCTTTCCTCTGTGAATTTCCTGGTCATAGCCTTGTGTGGTTTTCTAGTGAGCTTTTAAAAGTTTTAATTGATTTGTTAACATTATTTATCTATTCTGGCAACTATTCTTTATCTGTTAATAAGTTGCAAATATATTTTCCCAGTATATGGTTTATCACTTTTTGTGTGGTTATGATATCTTCTGAATATGGAAATTTAAAATCTTAATAACGTCAAGTGTATCAGTCTTTTTTTTTTTTTTAAAGGCTTGTCTTTGTTATGTTTTACTTACGAAAGCCTTTCTTATATTCTCCAATATTTCCTTTTACAAGTGTTAAATATTTGCTTTTCTTATTTAGGTCTTTAATCCATCTGGAATATAATTTTGAATATGTTTTACATTTTTAAATAATTGTTATTGTACTGTTTTCTTAACTGTCATTTCCATCCATCTGGCAAATACCAAGTTTCCCTATGTCTGGGTCTATTTTGCACTGCTGTAACAGAATACCTGAGAGTGTGTGATTTATAATGAACAGATATTTATTCTTACAGTTCTGGAGGCTAAGTCCAAGGTCAAAAGACTGGTGTCTGGCAAGACCTTCTTGCTACATCATTCCCTGGTGGAAGGTAGAAGGGCAAGACAGCATGTATGAGTGTGCATGCTTGCATGAGAGAGAGAGAGAGAGGGAGAGAGAGAGAGAGAGGGGGAGAGAGAGAGAGAAAGATACAGAGAGTGTGTGTGAAGGAGGAAGAGTGAGAAAGTGACAGAAAGAGAGAGAGATACACAGAGAGAGAGCAAGCAATAGAGGGCTGAACTCACTCTATAACAAACCTACCCCCACAATAATTAATCCCCTGCTGTGATTATGACGTTAATCTATTCATAGAGGCAGAGGCTTCATGACCTAATCACCTCTTAAGTCCCCACCTCTCAACAGTGTTGCACTGGGGATTACGTTTTCAACATATGAACTCTGGGGGAACACATTCAAACCATAGCACTCTATAAATGTGGATCTTTTCTTAGACTCTATTTTGTTTCATTAGTCTGTTTTTTTATTCCTGCATATATTGCAGTTATACATCTATTTATTACAGATTTGTAATAATTGTCTTGATAATTGATGGGACATTGCCACTTCATCTCTTCTTCTTCCACTCAAAATTGTCCTAGTTGTCTTACCTTTTATTTTCTGTAAAGATTTTAGAATCAGTTTTATAAAATGCTGTTGAAATTTTGCTTACAATTGCATTGAAGTTATTAGTTACCTTGGGTAGAATGACTACTTTTATGATACTGAATTTTCTCCACAAACATGATACATTTATTTAGACCTTCTCTTATGAGTTTTGTGTTATTACTAAGATTTTCTGTAGGAATATCTTGAATATATTTGGTTGGATGTATACTTAGGATTTTTTTTTTTTTTTTGAGACAGGGTCTCACTTTGTCACCCAGGATGGAGTACAGGGGCACAATCTCAGCTCACTGCAACTTCCACCTCCTGGGTTCAAATGATTATCCCACCTCAGCTTCCCGAGTAGCTGGGATTACAGGGGTGCTCCACCATGCCCAGCTAATTTTTGTATTTTTAGTAGGGCTGGGGTTTCACTATGATGGCCAGGCTGGTCTCGAACTCCTGACCTCAAGTGATTCACTTGCCTTGGCTCCCCAAAGTGCTGGGATTATAGACACGAGCCACTGCGCCCGGCATACTTAGGATTTTAAAAAGTTTTTGCTGTTTTTCCTTTTCAAATTTGTTTTTTTTTTTAATGTTCAACTTTTTAATTTTAGATTCACTGAGTATAGGTACAGATTAGTTACATAGGTATATTGTGTGATGCTGAGGTTTGGAGTACCATTGACCCTCTTAGCTGGGTATTGAGCATAGTACCTAATAGTTTTTCAACCCTTGTCCCCTTCCTACTTCCCCTTTCTAGTAGTCCTCAGTGTCTGTTGTTGCCACGTTTATATCCATGAGTACCCAATGTTTAGCTCCCACTTATAAATGAGAACATGTGGTATTTGGCTTCCTGTTCCTATATTAGTTTGCTTAGGATGATGGCCTCCAGCTGCATTCATGCTGGTGCAAAGGACATGATTTCATTCTTTTTTATAGCTGCATCGTATTCTTTAGTGCATACACACACACAGACACACACACACACACACACACACACACACACACACACACATTTCTTTATCCAGTCCACGATTGATGGGGGGGGACCTAGGTTGATTCCATGTCTTTGCTTTTGTGAACACTACTGTGATGAACATACAAGTGAATATGACTTTTTGGTAGAATGATTTATTTTTCTTCTGATATATACCCAGCAATGGGATTGTTGGATTGAATAGTAGTTCTGGGCCAAGTGCGGGTGGTGGCTCATGCCTATAATCCCAGCACTTTTGGAAGCCGAGGTAGGCGGATCACCTGAGGTCAGGAGTTTGAGAACAGCCTGGCCAACATGCCAAGACCCCGTTTCTACTAAAAATATAAAAAAAATTAGCCAGGGATGTTGGTGACCATCTTTAGTCCCAGCTACTTTGGAGGCTGAGGCATGAGAATTGCTTGAACCTGGCTAGCAGAGGTTTCGGTGAGCTGTGATCACACCACTGCAGTCCAGTCTGGGTGACAGAGTGAGATTCCATCTCAATTAAGAAAAATAAGTTCTTTGAGAAATCTCCAAAGGGCTTTCCACAGTGACTGATCCAATTTACGTTCCCACCAACACTATATAAATATTTCCTTTCCTCACAGTCTTGCCAGTGTTTACTGTTTTTTGATGTTTTAATTAAAGTCATTTTGACTGGTGTAAGATGGTATCTCTTCGTAATTGATTTGCTTTTCTCTGATGATTAATGATGCTGAACATTTTTTCATATTTTTGTTGGTAACTTGCATGTTTTCTTTTGAGAAGTGTCTGTTCATGTTTTTTTTGCCCACATTTAATACTTTTTTTTGCTTATTAAGTTCCTTATTGATTCTGGATGTTAGACTTAAGTTGGATTCACAGTTTGTAAAAATTTTTACCCATTTTGTAGGTTGTCCGTTTAATCAGTTGATAGTTTATTTTGCTGTGCAGAAACTCTTTAGTTTAATTAGGCTCTACTCGTCAATTTTGTTTTTGTGGCAGTTGCTTTTGAGGACTTAGTCATAAATTATTTCTCAAGGCTGATGTCTGGGATGGTGTTTTGAAGTCTTCTAGGATTTTTATAGTTTGAAGTCGTATTCTTAAGTCTTTAATCCATCTTGAATTATTTTTTGTTTATAGTGATAGGTAAGGGTCCAGTTTTGTTTTTCTGCATATAACTCAACAGCTATTCTGGCATCACATATTGAATAGGGAGTCTTTTCCCCACTGCTTATTTTTGTTGATTTTGCTGACGATAAGATATCTCTAGGTATGTGGCTTTATTGCAGGGGCCTATTCTGTTATATTGGCCTATGTGTCTATTTTTGTATCAGAACCATGCTGTTTTTTTATTGTAGTCTTGTAATATAGTTTGAAGTTGGGTAATGTGATGCCTCTGATCACGTTCTTTGGCTGTTTGGACTCTCTTTTGGGTCCATAACAATTTTAGAATAATTTTTCCTAATTCAGTGAAAAATGACATTAGTGTTTGATAGGGATAGTGTTGAATTTGTAGATTAGTTTGGACAGTATAACCATAATAATGATATTGTTTCTTCCAGTCCATGAGCCTGGCATGTTTTTCCATTTGTTTGTGTCATCTCTGATTTCTTTCAATAGTGTGTTTTAGTTCTCCTTGTAGAGTTCTTTCATCTCCTTGTTCAGATGTATTTTTAGATATTTTAACTTTTGTTGCTATTGTAAATAGATTGTGTTCTTGTTTTGGCTCTTAGCTTGAACCATTTGTTACTGAACACCAATTGTTAGTGAATACCAATTGTTACTGGTGTATAGAAAGGCTACTGATTTTTATACATTGATTTTTGTATCCTGAAATGTTACTGAAGTTGTGTATCAGTTGGCAGCCTTTTGGCAGAGCTTCAGGAATAGATAGTTTGATTTCTTCTT
Organism: Sapajus apella; assembly: GCF_009761245.1. Classification (NCBI taxonomy): domain Eukaryota; kingdom Metazoa; phylum Chordata; class Mammalia; order Primates; family Cebidae; genus Sapajus; species Sapajus apella. Next base: position 2,583,622 of record NW_022437062.1, read on the forward strand.
TACCTATTTGGATGCCCTTTATTTCTTTGTCTTGCCTGATCACTCTGGTCAGGACTTCCAGTACTGTTTTGAATAGGAGTAGTGTAAGTGGGTGTTCTTGTCTTATTCCAGTTCTTAAGGGGAATGGTTCCAGTTTTTGCCTGCTGAGTATGATGCTGGCTGTGGGTTTGTCATAGATGGCTCTTATTATTTTGAGGTATGTACCTTCAGTGCCTAGTGTGCTGAGGTAGTTAGGGTTTTTGTTCTTATAGTAGATGAAACCTTTGGGAAAAAAGATCTTATATTTTCTAATTGATTATTGCTAGTATATGGAGACATTGCTTATTTTTTATTTGCAAATTTTTTGTCTAGAAACCTTTTATTCATTACAACAATTTTGTTTCTTCCTTTTATATCCTCATATTTCTGTTTTATTTTCTTATTTTATTGTACTGTATAGGTAGGTAGACCACTGAAATGTTGAGTAAAGTCAGAAATGGCAGGCATGTGAATCTTGTTTGTGAGTAGACTAGGGATATTTTTATTGTTTGCCACTAAGTATTAACTTTCATGTATTTTTAATAGATGTTCTTTATCAATTTTAGTAAATTTCCTTCTGTTCCCAGTTTGTTATAATTAAAAATTTTCTTCATGCAGAGGACTTATTGGAGCCTTCATGAATTGTTTTAGCTATAGGTTAAGGTTTACTTCTTTGTAAAATAAACCTAATTAAAATATACTGTAGGCTGAAAATGTTATAGCTATGGACTTACACTTTAAAATCAGGAAGAAAAGGAAGTATGAGTCACAGGAGAACCTAATTACCCAAAAGCTTCTATTTTTTATAAATGCTGAGGCTATGTTGGGTTGGTGTATGCAGGCCTTGGATATTCAAGTTTTGAAGACATAAGTATATCAATCTAGTGGAGCCCAAAAGCCTGGTGGAACATATGGGCTGTGAACTTATGAATGGGTATTAATACAACTCACAAATATTTGTTGGAAGACACACCTACATAACACAACAGGATTACAAAAGTGTTTGAAGTTCTGGTGCAAATAGCTTGGCTTAAGTAGCTTGTTTGAATCCCAAATCTGTATAGCAATTATGGCTTTTTGTTAGAGGTTAGGCTACAGTTAGTTCAGGTAACCCCCTTCCTGTGCACATGCAGCTGGTTCCAGCCTGCTAGGAAAAATCACCAGCCTTTCCCCAGAGCTGTTTTCTTTAGTTTTGAATGAACTCAAGGATTAAGAGTCTCTGGAAGTCACTATCCCAGATTTGTTCCCCACATCAAAAATACCAGCTAAGAAGATCCTTGGCATCAAGTCAGTTCAACTCTACAAATGTTTACTGACAGCCTTTTTTTTGTCCAATGTACTATCATCACGTGATGTATGAAGATGAAGAACTCCAAAAGACTGTACAATTTAATTGTAAGAGGGAGCCAATAAAGTCTGAATTTGAAATTTTTGAAGATTAAATGCTGCTGTTTTGAGGTTGAATTCAATTCTGCCTCATAAAACGAGAGGCAGATATTAGTCTTCAGGGGAAATTCTTTGTGTTGAAGGGATTATTTTGCTTTCAGTCTTGCAGCTACCTACCTACTGTTTACAGAACTCTGAATGCAGTGAAGTAATATAATTGTTGTTGCTTCAGACTGAGTTAAAAATAATTTGTTAAGTAAATTGAATGTACTAGTACAACTGTGCTCCAGCAGAATTAGATAAGTTTTCTCTCAAAATCTCAATGTAGATTGCCTTATGGATAGAAATAGAATTTTCTTTGTTTACTTGTATGTGAGTGTGTTTACAAACACTGCTGGTTGCTTAAAAATTGTTTCCTTTTTTTTTTCTGACCACAGAGCTAGATTGTATTTTCCAACCTTTCTTACAATTAGTTGTTTCTGTGTGATTGGTTCTTGCCAAAAAATATGTAAGTGGAAATGATGAGTGTTCCTTCCAGGCTGAGGCTTTTAAGAAGTGGTTGTATCTTCTTTATGTTCTGTTTCTCCTTTCCCTTGATAGATGAGTTGCTAATAAGGGTTTAGGGGTGCCCGGCCATTTTCCTGTATTGGGCAATTCAGGGACTCAGGTGAAAGAAGCCCCACACAGGAAGATGAACTACTGACTTGGAATATTATCTTTGATCATTAAATGAAAAAAAAAATCAATGAAATAACCCCACTTTGTTGAAATTTTTGATCTTTTTTGTTACAGCTGTTCAACCTAACTCATACAGTGTGTTCGCAGTGCACTTTGTCATAGCAAACTGGAGCACTGGATCTTTATCACATTAACAGATAGGCTCATCTTTCCATTTAATATATGAAGACAGTAAAAAAGAACTGGAGCAGATTTGATGCAGCAACCTATGGACTGGACTGTTGGTATCTCACACATAGTACTTTGAATATACTATGATACTGTCTTCTGACTGAGACGTTGTTGTTTACTCTAATTCATGTTGCCCTACAGGTAATAAGGCTTTTCTTCTCTGTTTTTAAGATCCTCTCTTTGCCTACAATATGTCTTGTTGTATGGATTTTTTTTCTACTGAATATTTATTAGACTTCCTACGTCTAAGGAATTTTAAGCTTCATCAGTTTTGGAAAATTCCCAGACTTTCTATTTTTCACTTTCATCACTCATCCCTTTCCCTCCTTATTTTCCTTTTAAAACTTCAATTAGACATGTGATTGGAGCTTCTCACTTTATCTCTAGTATCTCTTAACATCTCTTGGTATCCCTGAGCTGAATTTTGAGTAGTTTCTTTCCTAGGTAAATAAATCTTTCAGTTATGCGTAAATCACTGTTTATTTCATCCAGTGAGATTTTCTAAAATTAACAAACAATGAAAGCAAAACCACTTTATTTGTTTAGCACTATTTTAGGTTTACAGAAAAATCAAGAAGATAGTATACAGACTTCCCGTATACCTATGCCCAGTCTTCCATAATATACACTCGTAAGATACACTGATTACAATTAATAAGCTGATATTGATATACTAATGTCAACTAAAGTCCATACTTTATACATTCTTTAGTTTTTCCTTAGTGCCCTTTTTCTGTGCCAGGACCTCATCCAGGATACCACATCACATTTGTTTGTCATGTTTCCTTAGGCTCTTCTTGATGTGACAGGTCTTCAGATTTTCTTTTTCAATGATGATCATGACAGCTTTGAGGAGCACAGATCATGCGTTTTGTAAAATTGGGGTTTATCTGATAGTTTTCTCATCTTTAGACTGTGGTTGTAAGTTTTTGGGAGGAAGAACACAGAAGGTGCCATTTTCATAATTTTATATCAAGAGTACATACTATAAAATAAGCTTATCATTGCCTACCTTGTGATGTTCATTAGACGAGGTGAATGAGGTAATGTTTTTCAGGATTCTCCACTGCAAAAGTTACTCTCCCCTGACTTCTTATATGGTATCTTTGGAAGAAAGTCGCTATATGTAGCCTACACTTAGCAGTGGGGAGTTATGTCCCACCTCCTTGGTGATAAACTATGTAATATATTACATAAAATTTTTCTTCATGAGAGAGTTGTCTCCTTTCTCCCATTTCTTTATTCAATTATTTATATCAGTATAGATGCATGGATGTTTATTCTATACTTCATGTTATAATCTAATACTACTTTTGTTTTCTTCTGAAATTGTTTCAGTTTTGGCCACTGGGACCTCTTTTGGGACCACTTGTTACAGCAGCCCATATCACTCTATCTAATGTAATGATTTGTGATAAAATATAAAAATTTAGCCAGCCATGGTGGCTTACACCTATAATCCCAGCACTTTGGGAGGCTAAAGCCAGTGATCACTTGAGGTCAGGAGTTTAAGATCAGCCTGGCCAACATGGTGAACCCCATCTCTACTAAAAACACAAGAATTAGGTGAGCGTGGTGGTGCATGCCTGTAATTCCAGCTACTCAGGAGGCTTTGGCATAAGAATCACTTGAACCCAGGAGGCGGAGGTTGCAGTGAGCCAGGTTTGCACCACTGCACTCTAGCCTGGGCGATAGAGCAAGACTCCCTCTCAAAAAAGAAAAAAATTGTCTTGCTGTCTCTCTCTCTCTCTCTCT
>NW_022437062.1:2587789-2658283 GCF_009761245.1 Sapajus apella
TCTGTGTGTGTATATATATATATATATATATATATATATATATATATGTTATTCAGTAAGTTTGAGAAACTTACTAAAAAGCAGAATGGTGTTGCTTGTCATGGTGTACCACTGATGTTCAAATTAATAGCAAGCTTGATGATCTATTCATCATCAAAAGACTAATTTCATTCAACCTATATTTTGGAGCCTACAGTGAATCTGTCACTAGGGACTAGACAATTTATGTTGATTTCTGAGCCTGAACAGTCCATTGGTTTGGGAATACAAAAACCAAGAATCAGAAGATTATTGTGTTAATTTACACCATCTGATCTAAGATAATTGCTTTCACTTATTAATCACAAACCTCTAAATTATTACCCCCCCACACATAAATGCATGTATATACATACAATTAAACCGTGAATAAAACTCATATATGTGTATCCACACACACACAGTGAACTTGGGACAGGACATGAGATTTACACTTTCAAACTTTTAGTTTTTCCTACTGTCTAAATTTTTTCTGGGATTTTCATACTTTAAAAATAAAATATCATTTTATTCTATGAGTCCTGATATAAAAATCAGAGGGACATTACAGGAAAATAAAATTATGGACCAATATCTCTTATGAATATAAATGCAAAATCTTCAGGAAAAATTAGCAAACAAATCCAGAAGTTTATGAAAATAATTATACACTAAGACCAAATTACGTTTATGACAGGAATGCAAGGTTGGTTTAACATCTGAAAATCATTTAATGTGATACATTATGTGAATCGAATAAGAGAAATAAAACCACATAATCATGCCAAAAGATTCACTAAAAGCAGTTAACAAAATTCACCACTCCTTGATGAAAAAACCCGTTGACAATGTAATAATAGAAGAGAACTTCCTTAACCTGATAAATGGCCTTTAAGAAAAACCCACAGCTAACATATTTAATGATGAAGGCTTTCTTATTAAAGCATATTTTTTTCCAGAAAGACTGCTTTCCCCTTAAGATTAATAACAAGATAAGTATACTCACTCTTGCTAATTTTATTCAACACTATTGGTGGTTCTAGCCAGGGATATTAGAGGCAAGGCAAGGAAAGAATAGGCATCTAGATTGGAAAAGGAAGTAGAATTATCTTTATTTGCAGATGACATGATCCTGTATTTAGATGTGGAGTTCTAATTAGGGAAAATGAGTCAGGCCCTCAGGGGCAGGGGAAAGCAAAAAGAAAAGATAGATAAGCTGTAAGTCTGTCCTTCTTCATGGTCCAGAACAGATAGCTCTCCTGTAAAATAACTCACAATCTTCCTGTGCCTTGCTATCACCACGTACCTTGGCTGATGGAAGAATGCAAGTTAGCTTACTGCAGTCTTGGCATTATCAGTACTGAGTAAAGCCCTCTTCAGCACACAGCACAAGTAGCATCCTATAAAATTCCCAGCAAACTTTTGTCTCTTTGCAGTCAGCTCCCCTCTTGCTGACCTGCGTATTGCTTCCTTGCAATGTATTTTAATACTTTCTCTAATAAATCTGCCTTTATTTGCCTAAAACCATTTTGGTAAATTTTTTATAACACCCTCATGACACCAGCCCCAGATGGTTGCCATTTGTGACAGAAATCCTAAGAAGAAAAATCAGAAAAATTGTTCTTAGAACTATTTAATAACCTCAGCAAAATGTCGGGATGCAAGATCAATAAGTGTGAAAGGTTGTATTTGTATACGCCAGCAATGAACAATACAAAAATAAAATCAAAACATTTCCATTTATCATAGTCCTAAAAGAATATATAATCTCAAAAAAGAACATAGTTGGAGGTCTCATCCTTCCTGATTTCATATCTTACTACAAAGCTATAGTAATCAAGATAGTATGATACCAGCATAAGGATGGAATTGATTTGAGAATCCAGAAATAACTGTAATACTTATGATCAATTGATTTTTGATAGGTTTTCAAGACATTTCATTGAGGGAAAGAATAGTCTTTTCAACAAATAATGCTGAGACAACTGCATATCACATACAAAAGAATGAAGTTGGACCCCTGCTTCACACAATATTACAAAAGCTAATTCAACATGGATTAAATATAAAATGTAAGAAATAAAACAGAGACCTAAATGTAAAAATTAAAAATGTAAAACTCTTAGAAGAAAACATAGGCATAAATCAACATGAGCTTGTATTGAGCAATGGTTTCTTAGGTCTGAAACCAAAAGTGCAAACTACAAAAGAAAAACAATAGACAAATGCGATTTCAGCAAAGTTAAAAATTTTTGTACTTCGAAGGATACCATGAAGGAAAGAAGAGACAACCCATTCAATGGGAGAACATGTTTATAAATCTTATATCTGATGAGAGACTCATACATAGGATGTATAAAGTCTCTTATACCTTCAATAATGAAAGTAAACTAATTTAAAAATGGCAAAAGATTTGCATAGATATTTCTTCAAAGAAGACATACAAATGGTGAATCAGTGCATGAAAACATGCTCAATGTCTTTAACTGTCAGGAAAATGAAAATACTAAACACTATAGGATACCACTTCATGTACCCTAAGATAGCCATAACTGAAAAGGCAGATAATAACAAATGTTTGTGAAGATATGGAAGAATTGGAACCCTCTTACATTGCTGGTGGCAATGTAGAATGGCCATAGCTGCTTTGGAAAACAGTCTGGTGTTTCCTCACAAGGTAACATAGAGTTACCACATAATCCAGTAATTCCATCTCCTAGGTATATACCCAGGAGAAATGAATACTGATGCTCATACAAAAACTTATTATACATTAATGTTCATAGCAGCATTGTTCATAATAGCCAAAAGGTGAAAATAACCCGCATGTCCATCAATGGATGAATGAATAAACAAAATGTGATATAGAAACATGATAGAATATTTTTCAATAATTTAAATGGAAAAATGTACTGATACATGTCACAACATGGATGAACCTCAGAAACATCTGCTAAGTGAAATAAACCAGTCAGAAAAGACTACATAGTGCATAATTCCATTCCAATGAAGTGTCTAGAATGGGCAAATCATTAGAGACAGCACCTGGATTAGTAGTTACCTATGGATATGAGAGTTGAGGAGAAATGAGCAGTAATTGCTAATGGTATGAGTTTCTTGTTGGGATGATGAAAATGTTCCAAAATTAATTGAAATACTGTACAACTCTCTGAGTATACTTAAAGTCATTGACTTGCATACTTAAAATTAGTGAATTATATGAAATATGAATTATATCTTAAAGCTGTTATAAAAAATAAAATTGCATGTCATCCTTGGGGTTTCAGCTTTCTCATCTCTATCTGTTAAAAAGGGAGCTGAGTTGTACACTTCATTGTTCCATTTTCACCATTCGTTAATTCCATAGTTTTGTGGTTACCAACAAACTTCAATATTGTCACAGATATGGTGTTTTTAATTGCCAATGGTACTTAATAGTTCTAAGAAAATTCTCATTATTTTGGAATTTCTAGGGTATAAGTAACAAACCAATAATCATTCCCTTTGTGAGCCAACAGGGTAAAGGCCACTGCTTTCCTAGACCATTTGAAGTTACCACTGGTATATAAATTGAGCCCTAAGAGAACTAGGTTTCTACCCTGAGTTAGTAAGGAAGACGCTATATATAATCAAAAAATTTTCATCAGCTTACATTGTTAAAAACTGTCTCTTAGTTCCACTCCCTCAGCATTTACTACACGGACCAAGCACTAGAGAAGCAAACTGAATCAAAAGTTAGTGTCTTTTGAAATACAGGCAGACAAAAACTTGACAGATTATCTATATAAATTGAAGGTATATAGAACAATGGCAATGATTAGAAGCTGTTACTTGACCCAGACTTTCAATCCAAATTCTTGAAAAGAAAAATAGTTTAAAAAATCTATGGCCATTAAGTGACAAAACGAGATGACACAAATCAACATAAAGTTCCTAAATGTAACCCGTTTCCAAGTATTAAAATGATTATTTTTCTCATAGAGCTTGGCTGTTCTGGCATGTGATAAAGGTACAATGCAGGATCCTCTAGCTGTTTGGAGCTTAAAAATGGCTCATACTACAAACAGAGCTGGTAGATGAGCTTCCTACAGCACAATTTCAAACAATGTATCTGCCTTGTGACTTTGGAAGCCAATAGATAGAGGCTGGCTAGTCTGACACAAGGCAATAAGAATGGCTTTTTCTCAAGCCAAGGGAACAAGATAATAAACCATTCAGAAATGGCAATGCCGGTAGCAAAGGAAGCTGGGCAGAGTGTTATCTTTATGCATGAGTGTCCTGAAAGAGCTGATGGTCACCCAGGGCTATTCAGAAAGGCACTACAAACAGGCAGTGACACTAATTGCCATGTCCTCTTTGGATGTGAGGAGAGTTCTATGTAGTTATCCAGAACTACAGCCATCATTAAAATAAATACCACTTCTAAAAACAGAGACAGTCGGAAGGGCAAAATATAAGCAAATTAGTTCAGCAGGGACTTCTTTGGAGAGCCAGAAAAAAAAAAAAAGTAGAGGTTAAAACTGAATAAGAAGAGAAGAGACAAAATAATAAATGTAGAGTTTTAGAGGTAGATGGAGCCTTATAATCTTATCATGTTTCTTACTAGTCAAGATAAGCTATACTAAAATAGTAGGCTCAGAAATATCTGTGGCTTAACACAACAAAAGTTTATTTCTTGGTTACAGATGTTTAATTTGGGCTGGTGGGTATTCTCATCCATCTTGATGATTCAAGGTTCCAAGCTCTTTTCTTTTAAATTTAATTTTATTTAATTTTAAGTTCCTGATACATGTGCAGGATGTGCAGGTTTGTTTCACAGGCAAATATGTGCCATGGTGGTTTGCTGCACCTACCTATCAACCCATCACTTAGATATTAAGCCACACATGCATTAGCTGTTTATCCTGATGCTCTCCCTCCCCCTGCTCCCCTACCCCCACAGGCCCCTGTGTTTTGTTCCCCTCCCTGTGCCCATTTGTGTTCATTCCAACCTCTTTCCATATGATGATAATGCCACAGCTTCCAAAGTTGCTGTGGGGAGAGAGTGGAGAGACGGATGGTTCACACTGGCTTCTCTCAGGGGTGACACGTGACTGGTGTTCACATTTCCTTGGCCAGAACTCAGGCACATGGCTCTAATCTAGCATCAAAGATTCTGGGGTCGTAGTTTTCCTGTGAAACATTGAGGCAAAAAATTGGGAAGATGGTCATGCCACTATTATGTACCATCTTCCCAATTTTTGCCATATTCAGTTACTCCTTTAGTTTGCTTACCATTTTACTTTAAATCAATTCACCTAAAAATATCAATACCAATTTTAAGCTGATTTGATGTAAATAACAATATTTTAAAATATGCCTTAAAATAAATGCATTTGATACAGTTATTCATTATATGTTATGGACAATCTAAAATCACCTGCCATATCACCAATAGTAAGTAAATACACATTAGAAAAACTTACTCTCTAATTTTAAGATAAGAAAATTGAGGTCCAGAAGAATGACATGAATCCCCCAAAGTCATGCAGGAAGCAGTATGGTAAAGCCAGGACTAGAATCTAGGTCTTCCTTCCACTATACCATGTTTTCAATTCTCCAAGTTTGTGGGGAAAGGATGTGGGCACTAGAAAAACAAACTGAATCACTGCGATTAGGGGAATTAAAAAGAACACAGGCATAATGTACAAATATCTTAGAGGAAAAATAGACCAGTAGGAAGAGTTGTGAAGGTTGCAAGGCAGATGGGGTCTCTTGGGAAACATGACTCCCACACAAATCAGCAGATTTGGGCGCATGGCTGTCTAAAGGCTGATTTTCTGAATTAGACTCATTGGTGAATAATTCTAGAGCCCCTGAGAACCACCATGAGAATGCAGAGGAGCAAATGTGGCTGGAGGAGCCTCTGGGACAGCAGCTGGGCTCTCTGCACGCACAGGCACTGGAAGTGTTGTCTGTCCCAAGGCTTACTGCCCTTTTGTGCATGGGCCACCAACCCTCTGGAGCATACTTCTGATCAACACAGGGAAAAGCACCACTTCAGTTTGGAGTGAAATAAAATAGATATATCATGTTTAAACATAAATTTAGTGAATATGGTAGAAGGGGAAAAAGGCCTTCATTTTTGACTTCCCCTTACTGGATAAATTGAAATACGAAATTTGTCTTTTCTGAAACTGGCTTAGTGATTGAGTATCATGTAATAATTACAATATAATTTAGCTTTAAAAATGCTTTACATCATGGCTAATAGAAAGAGAATATATCTTTTGTTTGAAAAAAAAATACCAAAAGGATTTGGGCAGGAAACTACTGGAGGATTCCTGAGAGTGCTTTAATACTCTAAAAACCAGGTTTCCAAACAAATGCTTACTCACGAAGAATCACAATGGATGCTAGCAGATTTAATTTTACTAAGTAGGATAATAGAATTTGGCACCTGAGATTTTAGAGGTCATCCACTCCGGCAATTGTCAATTTCCTTTTGAAACACATGAAAACCATTTTTTCAAAATAAGTCTTCCGAACAAACGTACTCCATAGAACTGAGTGAAAGGAGAACCACACTGTTGGTGGGGAGTGAGGAGGAGTTCTGTAGTTTTGCAGATTAGTTCCTCTGACCACCCTCCTGCTCTCCCTCTGAGCACAGCATAATTTGAAGCCTCTTCATCTAGACCAATGCCTCTGTGTTAGGAATGCAGAAACTAGGCCTGAAGGGATGTGAAAATTTCCGAGGCTACTCATTCAGGAATGGCAGAGTTAGAACTAGAACCATAGACTTTTGACTCATATTGAGTCTTCCTGTGGGATTATTACGGTAAGAAACCATGATACTGTGATTCATATACTCTGTAATGTAGAAGAGTTCTTAGCAATAATATCTAGACATCATATACTACTTGAAATATGTCATAAAGCTGTTTTCTCTCCTGCCCTAGACACTGAAAACATACAACACAGATTAAGTTCTTGTTTTAGAAAAATGGATATGTTGAGGTATAACTAACATTGACATAAAACATTAAAATTTATATACGATAAATTTTGAAATAAACATACACCTTTGAAGCTATTTTCAAGATTATGAACATATTTATAATACTCCAAAGTTGTCATGTGCCCTTTATAATCGCCTTTCAACCTTCCCTGTAACCTCCCCATTCCAAGGCAACAACTGTTTTGATTTTCATCACTATAAGTTAGGTTGCATATTATAAAATTTTATGTAAATGGAATAACAGAGACTGTGATGTTTTTCTTCTCTGGCTGATTTCTTTTAGCATAATGCTTTCGAGATTCATTTGTGGTATTGTATGTGTGAAGATTTCATTCAACTTTATTGCTGAATGCTATCTTATTACATGGCTATAATACACTTTGTTTATCCATTCATCTGTTGGAGGATATTTGAGTTACTTTCCCTTTTTGGCTATTACAATAAAGCTATTCTGAATATTTCTGGACAAGTTTCTGTATGGGGATTTCTCTTAGGTACATACCTAGATGTGAAATGAGAGGGTCATATGATAAATATACGATTGGCTGTTTAAGAAATTGCCAAATTGTTTTCCAGTGTTGTGGTTCTACCTATATTCCCATTTGTGATGCTTGAGAGTTCTAGTTGCCCCACATCCTTACCAATACTTTTTTAAAGAAAAAGTTTAGAGTTTTAGGTTTTACATTTAGTTCTCTGATCCACTTTCAGTTAATATTTGCATATAGTAGATATAGATTAAAGTTATTTTTTTATTTTTGTATATAAATATTCATTTCTCGAAGACATTCTTCTCTCTCTAGTAAGTTACCTTTACACTTTTATCAGAAATCAGTTGTTCATGCATGTATTGATGTATTTTATATTCTCTAACATGTTCCATTTGATTATATTTGATATATTTGTTTATTTCTATACCAATGACACACAATCTTTATTACTGTAGCTTTAGGAATACTCTTGAAAGATAATATTAAGTTCTTGAATTTGCTCCACTTTTTAAAAGTTATTTTGGTATCTAGGTCCATTTCGTTTCCATACAAATATTAGAATCCCCTTTTCTATTTCTCCAAGAATGTCTGCTGAGATTTTGATTGAGATTACATTAAAATGATAGATCAATTTGGAGAGAGTTGACATCTTATCAAAAATGAATCTTCTGGTCCAGGAACATGCTATTGTTGTTCATTTATGTCTTCTTTAATTTCTTTCAGAAATATTTTGTAGTTTTTAGTATACTGGTCATATACATCTTTTGTCAAATTTTTTTTTTTTTTTTTTTTTGAGACGGAGTTTCACTCATGTTACCCAGGCTGGAGTGCAATGGCGCGATCTCGGCTCACTGCAACCTCCGCCTCCTGGGTTCAGGCAATTCTCCTGCCTCAGCCTCCTGAGTAGCTGGGATTACAGGCACACACCGCCATGCCCAGGTAATTTTTTGTATTTTTAGTAGAGACGGGGTTTCACCATGTTGACCAGGATGGTCTCGATCTCTTGACCTCGTGATCCACCCGCCTCGGCCTCCCAAAGTGCTGGGATTACAGGCTTGAGCCACCGCGCCCGGCCTGTCAAATTCTTAAGTATTTTTGAAGGTATTGTAAATTGTATTGTTTATTTCAATTTTCAATTATCCATTGCTGTCACATAAAAATATAATAAATTCTATAGAAATTTATCAGCTTTACCTTTATCAGATAGGTAATTTACAAATATTTTATTCCAGTCTGTGACCCTTCTTTACATCTTAACAGTGTGTTCCAAGGAGCAGACACTGTTAATTTTGATCTTGTATGCTGCAATTTTCCCAAACTTACCTGTTAGTAGTATTTCTGTAGTTTTTTTAGTATTTTCTTCATAGGTAATCATGTTATCCATTAATGAAAGCAGTATTCTTTCTTCCCAATCTGGATGTCTGTTTTCCCCTAGCTTTATTGTACTGACTAGAAACTCCAGTATGATATTGAATAGCAATGATAAGACATCTTTGCTTTGTTCCTGATCTTAGGGGAAAAGCATTCAGTCTCATAAGTATGTTAGCTGTATACTTTTTTTTTTTTTTTTTTTGAGACAGTACTTCGCTCTTGTTACCCAGGCTGGAGTGCAATGGCGCGATCTCGGCTCACCGCAACCTCCGCCTCCTGGGTTCAGCCAATTCTCCTGCCTCAACCTCCTGAGTAGCTGGGATTACAGGCACACGCCACCATGCCCAGCTGATGTTTTTTTTTTTTTTTTGTATTTTTAGTAGAGACGGGGTTTCACCATGTTGACCAGGATGGTCTCCATCTCTTGACCTCGTGATCCACCCACCTTGGCCTCCCAAAGTGCCGGGATTACAGGCTTGAGCCACCGTGTCCGGCCTAGCTGTATACTTTTTAAAGCTACGCTTTCAGGTTGAGAAAATTTCCTCTCTTCCTAGTGATATGGTTTGGATCTGTATTTCTACCGAAATCTCATGTTGAATTGTAATCCCTAATGTTGAAGGTGGGGCCTGGCAGGAGGTAATTGAATCATGGGGGTGGTCCTTCATGAGTAGCTTGTGCTTTTGTATATGTTGTTTCCATTAAGGAAAATACCCTCTCCCTTTTTCCTCTTTCCCTAGCTCTCGATAATTCCTTTTTTTTTTTTTTTTTTTTTTTGAGACAGAGTCTCTCACTGTCACCTGGGCTGGAGTGCAGTGGTATGATCTTGGCTCACTACAACCTCCTGGGTTCAAGCAATTCTCTTGCCTCAGCCTCCCAATTAACTGGAATTATAGGCACCTGTCACCATGCCCAGCTAATTTTTGCATTTTTAGTAGAGATGGGGTTTCACTATGTTGGCCAGGATGGTCTTGATCTCCTGACATCATGATCTGCCCACCTCGGCCTCCCAAAGTGCTGGGATTACAGGTGTGAGCCCACCGCTCCTGGCTGCTCTTCGTCATTCTTTAAGATTCAGTTTAAGGATTACTTTAGTGTAGTATGGCTTCTTTGGCTATGTGAGTGGAAACTCAGTATTTCCATAGCACTTTTGCATATGGCTTCACAGAACTTATCATATTTGTATTATTGATATTCTGTTTACTCATATGTGTCAATCTAAAATAACAACAGAAAGGGTGACTATCCATAGAAATGAATTCAATTGGGAATAAACGGGGTTAAAACTCATGCTATGACAAATTATAGGCACAACTGGAGAGGCTGGGGTAAGGAAAAACTCTGCAAGCAAAAAGAAGTACACATAAGCTGCTTTGAAACAATCCTCATTGGCCACAGGGACCTGCTGCAGGAGCTGATGTTAACTCATTGGTGGAAACAGCAATTGCTAGGCAACTGTTTTTGTAGGGGTGGCTTATCTGAAAAGTTGCAGTCTTGAAGAACTTTTTGCAATGAGCCAGATGAGCAGGGAGCGTAGGAACTTCTTATGCAGAAACAACTGCTTCACTCATTTTTGTTTTTTGAGATTGGGTCTTGCTCTGTTGTCCAGGCTGTAGAGCAGTGGTAGAATTATAACTCCTGGGCTCAAGTGATCCTCCTGCCTCAGCCTCCCAACTAGCTGGAACTACAGACATGTACCACCACACCAGGCTAATTTTTAAATTTTTTGTAGAGATGGACTCTTCTTATGTTGCCCAGTCTGGTGCCTCACTCACCTTTGTATCCCCACTGCTCAAGTCTAGGTCATAGAACTGGAGATCAATACTAAGCCAATATTGGGCAGTATTGTTTGTTCTGTTGATTTTTAAAGTATGATTCCTGGATCAGCTGCACCAGTATCACCTGGCTGAACTTGTTAGAGCTATAAATTATGTCCCATCCAACTTGACTGAATCAGAAACCCTGGAGGGGAGACACGGCAATCTGTGGTTTAAAAAGCTCTCCAGATGACTCTATTGCCTGACAGAGTTTGAGAGTAATGGGTTGGGTAAGGAGAAATGACTGTGGAATCAGTGAGATCTGGCTTAAATCCTGCCTCTGTCACCTTTACATTCTTTGACCTGAAATAACTTACTAACATTTTTAAAGCCTCCGGTTTTTATATATAAAAAGAGGACTGTAGGAGCTGTTTTATGACTGCTTAAGAGTTAAATAATTTAGCTAAATCTTCTAGTGTAATAATCGGCCCATGATATGTGCTCAATAAATGATAACTGTAAATAATAATAAATAATAATGATACCCATAATATGATAGTTTCTACTTGATGGAAGTAGAAGACTGCTTTTGGTAATCTCTCTGGATATTATTTTCATTGTATTTAGAATAAAAAAAGTTACAGGGAAGTATAAAAAATCATCCTTAGAATCAAAATAGTCTAAGAAACAGAAAGCAGAATCAACAAGGAAAAGGAAAGAAAGAAGATGAAAGATCAAGAGAGATAAATTTATTATGGGAGGATAAAATTCCAATGAAATTATTTGAAAATGTGGTATGTATATTTTGCAATAAAATTCACACATTTTTTCCTTGGTTGAAAATAGAGATTGGGTCATATTCAAAGTTTGAGTGGTATTTAATTAGCAGATTATTATGTTATTAGTTCTAAGATTATTATCAAACACCAACCACAGAGTAGGCTTGATGATAGATACATAAATATGGAGATAAAGGACAGTGTATTCCTCACGTAAACTAAGCTCACAGTTGAGTGGTACTTACCATGCACATTACCAGGGTGATATCTAAAGCAGATTAAGCGATCATTTCTTTGGGTTGTTAAATAATTTATAATAGGAGGGGTAAAAAGAGGGAAAGCTAGCTGAGCAGCTAAGATGGCCCTTAGTGTTTGGTGTGTCTGTGAACAAAGAGAAAGAGATTTTCTCAGCATCAGCTTTCCTTAAATGGGCATTTCTCCTGGAATTTGTGGCCCTGATTTTGTTGAAGGTTTCACCGAGCCAGATCTGTTGAAAAACTGTGTTTATTATTTTGGTTTGGTAGGATATAATTTCAAATCTGGTTTGATGCTCCAAACGTATTGGTTATCTATTCATTCAAAGCAGTGTTCTAGGTGCTGGGGGTACCAGAGATGAGCAAAGTGTAATCCTTGTCTTGAAAAAGTTCAGTGTCTACTGAGATAGATGTATATACACTTAAGAGTGATATTTTATAACTTTTGATAGTCAAAAACCGCTTTCATATAAATGATCTTAATTGGTCTTCACAGCAGCCTAATGAAGTAAGTAGGGTCAGTAATATTAGCCCATTCTACAGATAGACAATTAGATTAAAAGCAATGCCCATTATTTGCCTGGAGATTCATACTACGTTAACTCCATCCTCTATGTTACTGACCTCACGCAATCAATCACCAAGGTTTGTTGATTCTGTCACCTAAATGTCTCTGTAATGTCTCTCTCTATTTCCACCACCGCTGCCTTAGCTGAAATAAGTTCATCCTTCCTTGCCCAGGCTATTTCAATGCCCTCCTAATTGGTCTCCCTGCCTACAATTTCTACCCACTCCAATCTGCCACGGAATTATCTTTCAAAAACAGCAATGATCATGCCACTCAGCTGAAAAACTCTTGCTGGCTCCTCTGTCCAGAAAGATATGCATGGCATAAAGGCACTTCACAAGAATCCCCCAATCAAAACTTCAAACCTTACCTCCCGATGTCAGTCAACCCTGCCCCCTAGCTAGACACACATAGACCAGATGCTCCAGCTACACTAAATTTATCATATTCTTTCAAACCTTTATATATCTCTGTCTAGTAAAGTTCATCTCCCCTCCCCTCCCCTCCCCTCCCTCTGTTCTCTCTCTCTCTTTCTCCCTTTCTTTCAACAGAGTCTTGCTTTGTTGCTTAGGCTGGAGTACAGTGGTGAGATCTCAGCCCACTGCAACCTTCATCTTCCAGATTCAAGGGATTCTCCTGCCTCAGCCTCCTGAGCAGCTGGGACTACAGGCACATGCCCCCATGCCTGGCTAAATTTTGTATTTTTAGTAGAGATGGGGTTTCACCATGTTGTCCAGGCTGGTCTTGAACACCTGACCTCAGGTAATCCACCTACCTTGGCTTCCCAAAGTGCTGGGATTACAGGTGTGAGGTACTGCGCCCGGCAGTATCCTTTTGTTTTTAAATGCGACCTTCAGGAAGTTACTGACCTATTTATTTATATAAGTTTTATTTTGTTTACAGTTGAAACCTTTGTGACCAGATTGTGAACCCAGGTATTTTTGCATCTTGTGTTACACCATTTAATGCAATGTAGCAGGCCTGTTGTGTGGCAGCCTGCTTTCTTTTCAGGAGCTGTGCTGAAAACCTTCTGGAGAGAAGGGGCTGCACTATGATTATCCTTACCTTGGAAACCCTAGTACTAACGGGGATGACCCTTAACAAGGGTCGCCAGATGGGGCAGTGGGATACCTGTTAAATTGGAATTTCTGATAAACAATGAATGATTGTTGAGTGTAAGTGTATCCCAAACATTGCATGAGACATGCTTATATGAACATTTTTAAAACCGGAAGTTCAAATTTAATTGGCCATCCTGCATTTTTCTTTGTTAAATCTAAGAACTCCAGTTCCTGCATACCTAAAATCAACTCCTATACCCCCTGGCCATTAAGCGCTACCACCGCATTTGCAATATCTGGTGACAACCATGGCTGAAATTCCTGCCCTGCCTTCATGGAGCTTCTAGATGAGCAGCGAAGGTACAAAAACTATTTCTAGAACTGATACTTAACACTCAAAGCCTACATGTTTTTGATAAACATTGACATGGTAAACCACAGGCCTAAGGACATGTCATATACTTATCCTATAGGAGAAAATAAATCCAAAACGTTTTTTCAGTTGCTTAATGTTAAGAATATATTGAAAGGAGTCTGAAAAACTTAGTTGAAAATGTTTTAGTTGCACTTTTACTCAAACCACCACACTACTGAGATTAGCGTAACCTTGGTCAAATTGCTTAACTTTTTTGTACTTCCTTTTAAAGTGTGCGCGGGGGAGGGAATGGGGCGAGAGTAGGAGGGTAACCGAAGTCTCTTAAAAATGAAATGCCTAGTGAAATGACTGTCAAGCTAAATGTGTAACTTCATGATATTAATATGTATTCAGATGAGGGCAGAGGCAAAAGTCAGGCCAGGAGCATTCATTAACAAGTTTTCAGTTCTTGCTGCAGAATGTACAAACCTGGAATTGGAGCCAGGCGATTGCAAAAATGATTGCACATCTGCTTGGTAACAATGTAGACCGACTTCCACTCCTGCCTGAAATTTAGCAGCAGAGGAAGTTCTTTCCCTGGCTGGCTGCCTTCACCCGCCTCCTCCATCCCCTAGTACCTCAGGCCACTCACTCCCCACATCTGTTTCCAAGCCAGAGAGCTTAGGGTCACAGCATGGCGCAGTAAGCAGCATTAGCAGGCGGCATGAATCAGTGGTAAACCTTTGATTTTCATTCCTTGCCTCTCCTAGAGAGGAAGTGTGGTCTAGTGGTTAACCCACTGAAAAAGCAGCTAGAAGGCAAAATTCTGGGTCCTCTCCATGTCCCTGTTCTGTTCGTCTTGGGACACCCCGCCCGTTCCACATACCTTTCTTTTTTTTTTTTTTTGTTTCCAACTTCACTCTACTACATTATTCCCTTAACTGGCTTTGTCATAAAACAGATGTAGGAAACTGGTTAAACAATTCCTTAGCCTTATTCCAGAATCTCCCAGGGAAAGGCCTGGGGCTCTCCATTTTTAACATTTACTACAGATGAGTCTTGATAATCAGTCTCAGCTCAACCAGATGGTCTTTACAGATCACACCAGGCAAAGGAGAAGCAAGCTCTAAAGAAACCTAGCCAGGGAACTGAGGTGAAAAGAGCGTATCTACAGAACCATTTGCTTTTACAAGTCCATGTGAGGAAGATGAAAGAGTAGGAAAAAGGAGAGCCAGATTCTAGTTCTGGCCGTGTGTTTCCAGGGCTGTGCAAGTGTGGGCAGGTCAGTGACACTCCCCGATGGCATTTTCATCATCTTAAAAATAAAAGTGATTAGATCATCTCTTTCAGTTCTGTGATTCAATAAATTATTTCTGTGATTTCACAGAAATGCTACGATGGGCTCAGAAAATCTCTCTTCCCGAAAATGACAGCGGGTGCAGTCACGGAGGTGTGGGCTGTCTTGTTTGGGGTTGTGGGAAGACAATGGAGGCAAGTGACAGCCGGGAGGTTTGGGGCCACGGCCGCAAGGAGATCTCTCTCCTCCCATCTCTCTTGAGGCTCTGCAGCTGGCCTACTTATGTAAAGGCTTTGGTTCCTCTTTCCGTTTTAAAAGCTTTTCTGACTGGTACATTCCCCTGAGGAGCCAAGATTCATCATTTTGCGGAGAACTTGCACACGCTTTCCTGAAAGGAGGAAAGGAGGGAGGGCTGGGAGGCATTGGGTGGATTAGTGAGCAGGCTAGGGTTGGTTGCCAAAGAAATGAGTCTCTCCATGTGTGATAAACATATAACTATCACATTGTTGGCTCTGAATATGCCCAGTAAAACCCTTTGTCCCATTTCCACAATGCCTAGAAGTGTGTTCTCGTTAGTGGACTGGACATCCGCCTACGCATCTGTCTCTGGAGCATTTGGGCATTCTTCCACCCCAGAACAAGTGGGGGTGAGTGAGGAGAAGGAGGAGTGAGTCATGATTGTAGGAAAAGGATGTCTTACGAAGCCAACGCAGAACTAGCTTCCTAGAAACATCATGACAGGTCCCATAAAGCCCACGTTTCGTTCTAATTATAACATGCCCACATTTGAGCATTTTTACAGTTTTCCCATGGTAACAACAGGGTTTCTGAGGAAGAGGACTTTGACTCAAATGTGCTCTATATGTCTAATAGTGTGAGCTGGTTGGGCTAAAAAGAAAGCAGTCATTTTTGCTATTTTACAAAGCAGATACTACTGACTTATCTATGCCTATTAACACAGCTATAGAGTTGGGGGTAAGCACATTATATAAAGAGGTCAAAATGAGCCGTATAAAATTCAAAAGATATTTTTTAAAGGCCAGGATGAGCAATGTAGACCAAATCAGAAAAAATGAAAATCTTAAATAAGTAGAATTTGTTTTCTCCCTCAGCTTGAGACAAACGGCAAGCTAAACACGAATAAATAATTAAGCAAGAGTTTATTTAAAAAGCAACTGTGGAATGGTGCTTTGAGCCATCTAATTCTGGCACCATAGGCTACACGTTCGCATCCTATTACACCAGGATTGCTCTTTCTGGTGATGATCATAAAGCATAGCACACGTCTTTGAAAAATCAAGTTATGTTCAAGCATGATTTTAATGCCACGTGTTATTTTATTTATAAAATCTTTGAGAATTGTGAATTCTGAGAAGCTTATTCACGATCTGTTTAAATTACATCTCAGTCCTTTGTTATTTTGGATAAATGAAAATTTTATTTTTTGATTAATTCTTTCCTATGTTTTATTATTTAGATACCAGAGATACTAGCCAGACCTAGGAGGCTGGAGGGAAACCCTTTCTTCCTTTAGTATGAGGGATTCCAGGCTGGAATAACTAGATCTAGGAGACATCATGAGGGAAGAGGGATTTCCAGGGCTACCCTGGAGTCAGAGTCAGAGCTGAGGAATAGTGTGTACTTCTGTATGAAGCCGGTTTGGAGCTGGTTGGAATTTTTTTTTTTTTTAACTCTCTGTAAAAGGTGGCATATGTGGCATTTAGAAAAGGAAGAGAAATTCTGCCTATCCATTTTTTAAGGTTATCAAATGAACCTTTACTCTGTAAATCTCAGCAGTTATGAAAGTTAGCATGGTTTTTAAACCCCACCACAGGAAGTGGGGATGATCAGAAAACATGTTGACCATGTTTTAAAATTTTTCAGAAGTATAAGAGATTCTCTTCCTGTATAAATAATGACCTCAGGTTTAGTAACTTCTTAGGAAATGATTAAGGCAAAAGGTACATACTTTTCTCAATTTTAGTTTCTTCAGATAAACTCTTGGAATTTTGTATGATAAATTCAGGAAGTTTTTTAAGGTTTATTTTCATGGCAAATGAAGAAATACTAATGTGTACTTGTTTTCTCCCATTTTAAGCATATTTACTTATTTTTACAACAAAATGTTCTTTTACCAAAAACTCGGGCTAGAGCAGTAATGTTTTGAGGCAGGACCCCAATATATTGTGGGTATAATAATGATTGATCTAAGAGATAAGTTTGCATCTGGCAAAGCAAAATATAATAGCTAATTTTTATATAATGTATATAGCTTACTCTGTGCCAGGCACTGTTTCCAGTACTTACAAAAATTGCCAGCATTGTAGCTGATTCCCAAAACCACCTTGATTCCCATTTACAGATGGCAAAACAGAGGCATGGATGTGCTGCATAACTTGCCCTGGGACACCCGAGGATAAGAGAAGGAGCTGGGCTCCAACTCTGGGAATTTGTTTCATCAGTCCAACCTCTTAATCGCCATGTGATATTACCTCTTTAAAAAACAACCAAGAGCCCATTATAGAAAAGACAGCTGAGAGGAATGCATTTGAAAGACCCAAATTCTTGAAACTTAGTCTCAAACACAGACAAGCACTTTCTGAAAAACTGCCAGAAACAGGAATATGCTCTAGTGTCAAGAAGTGGAGTTCTTTGGCATGACTCTAGACACTTAAGGGCTTAGATACTGCTTGGATGAGTTATAAGAGGACAAAGTCCATTACCTCATCTTCTTTATCAACTGAAATATCATCCTTATGAAGTACCATAAAAGTACACTTCCTGTCTATAAGGAACTTGTGGTTTGATAAGATAAAGGTAATTGTTGACACTTGATAAACCCTTATTGCAAAACCACTGTAAATAGGGCATGCAAAGGTGAATAAGCCATCATGCTTGTTTTCAAGGTGGCTGCAGCCTGGATGGGAGATAGACAGTCACCACTGGGTGTGGTAGATGTCATGGCAGGTGGAAGAGAAGAAGTCCATGAGAGCAGCAGGAGGGGCTCCAGCCCAGGCAAGGGATTCCAGGATGTCTTCCCTAAGGACATGATGCCTGATTGAAGTCCTTCGGAATGGTTTCCTCTCCGTTTCCATACCACTCTCCACTTCTCATCTGTATCTGAATTTATAAGTACTTGCTTTAAAGACATGATCTGTTCTATTTCCCACTCATATGTCTTCCTTCCCACTTACCTCCCAGGTTAGACGCTGGGATCCAGTTCAGCAGAAATGAGCTAAGAAGCATTGGAGTAGGACAGTTGATTGCCTGGGAATAGATATTTTTTGCATCTGATGCATCCCATCTGTTTTGAGACTGCACTACCTTAGCATTCTATGCAGATGGATCTCCTGGTTACTGACCATTTACTTGAGCTTCTTTTTCTTCTTTCTTTTTTTTACATTGTCACATTGTAATTGTACATGTTTATGAGGTATATACAATTTGACATATATATATTATAATGATCAAATCAGGTATTTAGCTTATCCACCACTCATGCATTCATCATTGCGATGAGAATATTCAAAAGCCTCTCTTCTACACTATTTTGTAATATACGCAGCCTTACTGTGAACTGCCGTCATCCACTGTGCATGAAACAAGAGAACTTATTCCTCCTGTCTCATTCTAACTTTGTACCCCTGAGCTTTGTTTTAGTGTTGAGCTTTCCTCTCATTTTGCCTTTGTTTGCTTCTCATTTCCCCATATATTTACATGATCTGATATCTGCTTCCTCGCTTAGTTCCTGTCTCTCTGCTAACTCTAACCTTTGATTTATGTTTTCTTCTGGAGGGCTTTAAATTATATTTCTGCCCCTTGATTTACATATTACCTCCATGCTTCCTATGTTGTGCACTCATACTTTCCATTATGTCAGTTAGAAATTTGAATCTCAGGAGCAGTTAGAACTTAATGCTAGAGGCCCAAGAATAGAATCCAAAGTAAAATAGATGTCTTACTGCTCTCCCTTAACTAGAGAAAACTTATGGGAGAGAAGTAATCCTGAAAATCTTTGACTGTTAACGGCTGTTATATATTGAAACATAGCCTTTTGATGAAGAAGGAATGCTTTAGACTTAGGTAGGCAATTTTAGTTGACAGTTATGTGCATTCCCTTTTCTTTTTTAAAATTCTTTTTAAAATTAAACAACGTTCTGGGATTCAAGTGCAGAAAGTGCATATTTGTTACACAGGTATACATGTGCCATGGTGGTTTGCTGCACTCATCAACCCATTATCTACATTAGGTGTTTTTTCTAATGCTAACCCTCTCCTAGCCCCGCACCCTGACAGGCCCCGGTGTGTGACGTTCCTCTTCCTGTGTCCATGTGTTATCATTGTTCAACTCCCACTTATGATAGAGAATATGCCGTGTTTGGTTTTCTGTTCCTACGTGAGTTTGCTGAGAATGATAGTTTCCAGCTTCATCCATGCCTACTCATCCTTTTTTATGGCTGCATGGTATTCCATGGTGTATATGTGCTACATTTTCTTTATTCAGTCTATCATTGATAGGCATTTGGGTTGATTCCAAGTCTTTGCTATATTGTCAACTGTGCTGCAATAAACATACGTATGCATGTGTCTTTATAGTAGAATGATATATAATCCTTTGTGTATATACCCAATGATGACATTGCTGGGTCAAATGGTATTTCTGGTTCTAGATCCCTGAGGAATCACCACACTGTCTTCCACAATGGTTGAATTAATTTACACTCCCACAAACAGTGTAAAAGCATTCCTATTTCTTCACATCCTCTCTAGCATCTGTTGTTTTTTGACTTTTTAATGATTGCCATTCTAACTGGCGTGAGATGGCATCTCACTGTGGTTTTGATTTGCATTTCTCTAATGACCAGAGAGGATAAGTTTTTTTTCATGTTTGTTGGCCACATAAATGTCTTCTTTTGAGAGGTGTTTGTTCATATCCTTCACCTGCTTTTTGATGGTTTTTTTTTTCTTGTAAATTTAAGCTCTTTGTAGATTCTGGATCTTAGCCCTTTGTCAGATGGATAGATTACAAACATTTTATACCATTCTGTAGGTTGCCTGTTCACTCTGATGCTAGTTTCTTTTGCCGTACAGAATTCTGGCTGAGGCGGGTAGATCATGAGGTCAAGAGATCGAGATCATCCTGGTCAACATGGTGAAACCCCGTCTCTACTAAAAATAGAAAAACTAGCTGAGCATGGTGGCGCATACCTGTAGTGCCAGCTACTCGGGAGGCTGAGGCAGGAGAATTGCTTGAACCCAGGAGATGGAGGTTGTGGTGAGTCGAGATCACACCATTGCACTCCAGCCTGGGTGACAAGAGCGAAACTCCGTCTCAAACAAACAAACAAACAAACAAACCAGAATTCTGCTTTTTTGTCTAATTAGATCCCATTTGTTGTCAATTTTGGTTTTTGTTGCCATTGCTTTTAGTGTTTTAGTCATGAAGTCTTTGCTCATGCCTATGTTCTGGATGGTATTGCCTAGGTTTTCTTCAAGGGTTTTTATGGTTTTAGGTCTTACATTTAAGTCTTTAATCCATCTCAAGTTAATTTTTGTATAAGGTGTAAGGAGGGGGTCCAGTTTCAGCTTTCTGCATATGGCTAGGCGCTTTTCAACACCATTTATTAAATAGGGAATCCTTTCCCTATTGCTTGTTTTTGTCAGATTTGTCAAAGATCTGATGGTTGTAGATGTGTGGCATTATTTCTGAGGCCTCTGTTCTGTTCCATTGGTCTAGATACCTGTTTTGGTACCAGTACCATGCTGTTTTGATTACTTGTGTCTTATAGTTTGAAGTCATATAGCGTAATGCCTCCATCTTTGTTCTTTTTGCTTAGGATTGTGGGCTCTTTTTTGGTTCCATATGAAATTCAAAGTTATTTTTCCTAATTCTGTGAAGCAAGTCAATGGTAGCTTAATGGGATAGCATTGAATCTATAAACTATTTTGGACAGCATAGCCATTTTCACAATATTGATTGTTCTTATCCATGAGCACGAAATATTTTTCCATTTGTTTGTGTTCTCTCTTATTTCCTTGAGCAGTGGTTTGTAGTTCTCCTTGAAGAGGTTCTTTACATCCCTTGTAAGTTGTATTTCTAGGTAGTTTATTCTCTTTGTACCAATTATGAACGGGAGTTCACTCATAATTTGGCTCTCTGTTTCTCTATTATTAGTGTGTAGGAATGCTTGTGATTTTGGCACATTGATTTTGTATCCTGAGACTTTGCTGAAGTTATCAGCTTAAGGACATTTTGGCTGAGACATTGGGGTTTTCTAAATGTACAATCATGCTATCTGTATTCATTGATTTTTTGAAGAGTTTTTGTGTCTCTATCTCCTTCAGTTCTGCTCTGTTCTTAGTCATTTCTTGTCTTCTGCTAGCTTTTTAATTTGTTTACTCTTGCTTTGGTAGTTCTTTTAATTGTGATGTTAGGATATTGATTTTAGATCTTTCCCACTTTCTCCACTGGCATTTACTGCTATGAATTTCCTATAAATCTAAAGCTTGCTTTTGTTGTGTCCCAGAGATTCTTGTACATTGTGCCTTTGTTCTCATTGGTTTCAAAGAACTTATTTATTTCTGCCTAATGTCATTATTTACCCAGTAGTCATTCAGGAGCAGGTTGTTCAGTTTCCATGTAGTTGTGCGGTTTTAAGTGAGTTTCTTAAACCTGGGTTCTAATTTGATAGCACTGTGGTCTGAGAGACTGTTATAATTTCATTTATTTTGCATTTGCTGAGGAGTGTTTTACTTCCAATTATGTGTTCAATTTTAGAATAAGTGTGACGTGGTGCTGAGAAGAAGGCATATTTGGTTGATTTGGGGTGGAGAGTTCTGTAGGTGTCTATTAGGTCCACTTGGTCCAGAGCTGAGTTCAAATCTTGAATATCCTTGTTAATTTTCTGTCTTGTTGATCTGACAGTGGGGTTTTAAAGTCTCCTACTATTATTGTGTGGGATTCTAAGTCTCTTTGTAGGTCCCCAAGAACTTGCTTTATGAATCTGGGTGCTCCTCTGTTGGGTGCATATGTATTTAGGATAGTTAGTTCTTCTTGTTGCATTGATCCCTTTACCATTATGTAATGCCCTTCTTCGTCTTTTTTGATCTTTGTTGGTTTAAAATCTGTTTTATCAGAGACTAGAATTGCAATCTTTGCTTTTTTTTTTTTTTTTTGGCTTTCCATTTGCTTGGTAAATATTCCTCCATTTCTTTATTTTGAGCCTATGTATGTCTTTGCATGTGAGATGGGCCTCCTGAATACAGCACACTGATGGGTCTTGGCTCTTTATCCAGTTTGCCAGTCTGTGTCTTTTAATTGGGACATTTAGCCCATTTACATTTAAAGTTAATATTGTTATGTGTGAGTTTGATCCTGTCATTATGATACTAGCTGGTTATTTTGCCCGTTAGTTGATGCAGTTTCTTCATAGTGTCGACGGTCTTTACAATTGGGTATGTTTTTACAGTTGCTGGTACTGGTTTTTCCTTTCCATATTTAGTGCTTCCTTCAGGAGCTCTTGTAAGGCAGACCTGGTGGTGACAAAATCTCTCAGCATTTGCTTGTCTGTAAAGAATTTTATTTCTCCTTGGCTTATGAATATTAGTTTGGCTGTATGTAAAATTCTGGGTTGAAAATTCTTTTCCTCACAAATGTTGAATATTGGCTCCCACTCTCTTCTGGCTTGTAGGCTTTCTGCAGAGAGATCTACTGTTAGTCTGATGGGTTTCCCTTTGTGGATAACTCGGCTTTTCTCTTTGACTGTCCTTAACATTTTTTCATTCATTTCAACCTTGGTGAATCTGACAATTATGTGTCTTGAAGTTGCTCTTCTCGAGGAGTATCTTTGTGGTGTTCTCTGTATTTTCTGAATTTGAATGTGGGCCTGTCTTTCTAGGTTGGTGAGGTTCTCCTGGATAATATTCTGAAGAATGTTTTCCAACTTGATTTCATTCTCCCCGTCACTTTCAGGTACACCAATCAAACATAGGTTTGGTTTTTTCACATAGTCCCATGTTTCTTGGAGGCTTTGTTTGTTCCTTTTCATTCTTTTTTTCCTCTAATGTTGTCTTCATGCTTTATTTCATTAAGTTGATCTTCAGTCTCCGATATCCTTTCTTCCACTTGATTGATTCAGCTATTGCTGTTTGTGTATGCCTCATGAAGTTCTCATGCTGTGCTTTTCAGCTTCATCAGGTCATTTATATTCCTATCTAAACTGGTTATTCTAGTTAGCAATTTCTTTAACCTTTTTTCAAGGGTCTTAGCTTCTTTGCTTGTGTTAGAACATGCTTCTATAGCTCAGAGGAGTTTGTTATTACCCACCTTCTGAAGCCTACTTCTGTCAATTCATCAAACTCACTCTCTGTCAAGTTTTGTTCTCTTGCTGGCAAGGAGTTGCGATTATTTAGAGAAGAAGAGGTATTCTGGTTGTTGGAATTTTCAGCCTTTTTGCGCTGTTTTATCCTCATCTTCATGGATTTATCTACTTTTGGTCTTTGATGGTAGTGACCTTCAGATGGAGTTTTTGTATGGATATCCTTTTTGCTGATCTTGATGCTATTCTTTTCTGTTTGTTAGTTTTCCTTCTAACAGTCAGGTCCCTCTGCTGCAGGTCTGCTGGAGTTTGCTGGAGGTCCACTGCAGACCCTGTTTGCTTGGGTATCACCAGTGAAGGCTGCAGAACAGCAAAGATTGCTGCCTGTTCTCTCCTTTGGAAGCTTCGTCCCAGAGGGGCACCCAACAGATGCCAGCTAGAGCGAGGTATCTGTCAACCTCTGGCAGGAGCTGTCTCACAGTCAGGAGACATGGGGGTCAGGGACCCACTTGAAGAGGCAGTCTGTCCCTTAGAAGAGCTTGAACACTGTGCTGGGGGATCCACTGTGCTTTCTTCACAGATGGCAGGAAGGAACATTTAAGTCTGCAGAAGCTGCCCACAGCTGCTCCTTCCTCCGGTGCTGTGTCCCAGGGAGATAAGAGTTTTATTTGTAAGCCCCTGACTGCGGCTGCTGCCTTTCTTTCAGATGTGCCCTGTCCAGAGGGGAGGAATCTGGAGAGTCAATCTGGCTACAGCAGCCTTGCTGCACTGCAGTGGACTCCATTTAGTTGGAACTTCCCCATGGCTTTGTTTACACTTTGTGGGGAAAACCACTTACTCAAGCCTCAATAATGCAGATGCCCCTCCCTACCGAACTCAAGCATCCCAGATGGACTCCAGACTGCTGTGTTGGCAGTAAGAATTTCAAGCCAGTAGATCTTAGCTTGCTTAGCTCCTTGGGGGTTGGATCCATTGAGATAGATCACTTGACTCCCTGGCTTCAGCCCCCTTTACAGGGGAGTGAATGGTTCTGTCTTGCTGGTGTTCCAGGTGCCACTAGGTGAAAATAAACTCCTGTAGCTAGCTCAGTGTTTGCCCAAATGGCTGCCTAGTTTTGTGCTTCAAAACCAGGGCCCTGATGGCCTAGGCACTGAGGGAATCTCCTGGTCTGTGGATTGTGAAGGCCTTGGGAAAAGTGTAATATCTGGGCCAGCATGCACTGTTCCTCATGGCACAGTCCCTCATAGCTGTGAGGAGGGAGGGAGGGACTTCCCCAACCCCCTGTCCTTCCTGGGTGGGGCAATGTCCCACCCTGCTTCAGCTTGCCTTCCATGGGCTGCACCCACTGTCTAACCAGTCCCAATGAGATGAGCCACGTACCTCAGTTGGAAATGCAGAAATCACCTGCCTTCTGCATTAATCTTGCTGGAAGCTGCAGATTGGAAATGTTCCTATTTGGCCATCTTGCCGGCCACCCCATTCCCTTATTTTTAAACAAGTTTTATCTCTCTAGAGCCTTATCTACTGCCACCATCTTCTCATCAAGTAGATTTTACACTGTGCATGGAGATATTTTATGCTATAGATGGAGAATCAATAAAAATTGGAAACAGAAGGGCATGCTAAGAGAGATGTAATAACAAAACAAAGTTTATGTCCCCTCCAACTGTGTTTTTTTATGGAATACATAAACATTTAAGAGGGACTTTTTTTTTTTTTTGAGACGTAGTTTTGCTCTTGTTACCCAGGCTGGAGTGCAATGGCGCGATCTCGGCTCACCGCAACCTCCGCCTCCTGGGTTCAGGCAATTCTCCTGCCTCAGCCTCCTGAGTAGCTGGGATTACAGGCACGCGCCACCATACCCAGCTAATTTTTTGTATTTTTAATAGAGACGGGGTTTCACCATGTTGACCAGGATGGTCTCGATCTCTTGACCTCGTGATCCACCCGCCTCGGCCTCCCAAAGTGCTGGGATTACAGGCTTGAGCCACCGCGCCCGGCCTTAAGAGGGACATTTTTGAAATGGCACCTGAGACAGTATATGAACCAAAGCTAGTAGATAGAGCAGTATTTCTTAGACTCTTCTAATGAATCTCCTGCATCTACGCGGGATAAGTGTGCTTTTTTAAGATGCAAATTTCTGGGCTCTATCTCAGGCTTACCTAATCAGAGTCAAACCAAGGGAATCTGAACATTTTTTTTTTTTTTAAAGACAGCGTTTTATTCTGTCACCGAGGCTGGAGTGCAGTGGTGCAATCACAACTCACTGCAATCTCTGCCTCCTGGGCTCAAGCCATCCTCCCACCTCAGCCTCCTGAGAAGCTGGGACCATAGGTATGTACCACCATGCTGGGCTGATTTTTGTATTTTTTGTAGAGACAGGGTTTCACCATGTTGCTGAGGTTGTTGAACTTTTGAGCTCAAGTGATCTGCCTGCCTTGGTCTCCCAAAGTGCTGGGATTACAGGTGTGAGCCACCACTCCTGGCTGGGAAATCTGCATTTTTAACATGCTTTCTGTATGTAGTGTGGATCATTTCAGAGCCATTGCCCTAGGACTGTGGTTAAAATAGGTGAGAATCATGCAATTGTAGTCAAATTAAATCACACCCGCCTCCAAGTAAATCATATGAAACTTTTATGACTACCAGATGCATTATAAGGAGAAGAAGAGAGTGGTGTGATGCTTAATAAGAATCAAATGGAAAAGGATCTTTTTTGATAGGTAGTAAGGACGTATAGCCTTAGCCTTTTATGGTTTCAGTGGTATCACAGCACCAGGTAGATTGTCCTTCCACCCCTACCTATGGAGAAAGAGAGCAAAAGCCATGAAAAATAGACCACCTTGATTATTACCCAGAAAACCATCCTCTTCTAAAAGATAAACCCCACATCAATCCGCAGCATTTTATGCTTACCAAAGAACGAATTCAGTGTATATTAACGGCAGTTATCATTTAGTTACAGAAAATGAGAGTTGATGAAATGGTGGCTCTCAACCATTTTCTGTCCTTTGTATTTATGTGAACACTAAAATTTTTGGCAGCCTGCTTGAAGAGAATACAAATGTTGGAAGGACCAAAGCCATGTCTCAGTGCTCTAAAATGATCCCGCAGCTACTGCTCTCTTCTTACCAGACTGACTTCAATACTCTGCTACTCTGTGAGGAGGTCTCATGGCTCCATGTCTTCTCTGGGCTCTCTTATATACTCCCTACACAAACGACATGCACACCATGCTTCTTTGGAATGAGTTTGACATCATGCCATGCCTCTTACTGACTGCTACACCTTGCTATGTGTGTCACAGGACCTGTTCAGCACAATGGCATCTGACAGACATCATCATAATGCTTAGTAATAGTCAAAATAAAATCTCATTTAAAATTCCAAAAGGCCAGTCACTAAGAATGCAGTCCTGATGGGAGCTACAATGTGGATGAACCTTGAAAGCATAATGCTGAGTAAAAGAAGACAGGCACAAAAGCCACCTCGTGTATGGTTCCATTTAAATGAAAAGTCCACAATAGACAAATCAATAGAAACAGAAAGTAGATTACTGGCTGCCAGGGGTTAGAAGAGGAGAGCATGGGGAGCAACTGCTAATGGATATGAGATTTCCTTTTGGAATGAGGAAAATGTTCTAAAATTAGACAGACATGATGGCTCGCTACCTTGTGGGTATACTGTAAAATATACGGTTAAAAATTGTGTATTTTATTGTATGTAAATTATATCTCAACAAAGGATGTTCTTAATCATAAACAAAATTGAAGATGCTCCTAAGAAAATTTTGGTATCTAGGTATGCTGAGATAGGGAAGTCAGAATTGGGTTAAACATTGATGAAGTGATGAAGATAATAAAGCCCTGAAGTTCTATTTAAATCTAATGCTTTAAAAAAGTCTTATATACTGGATCTCCTTGATTATACCTAAAATATATAATGGGTAATTAGCACTTCTGAAAAACTTTTCACATGTAATACAAGATTTGAGAGTGCTTTGATCCTGAGCAAGATTAGGCGTTACATGAGACAGATTACAATCCCTAGAGATGATTAAGTTTAAGTTAGAGTTAGTGAGAAGGGTATGAAATTATCACTGACACTCACTTCTTTAAAAGTTGTCTCACAAGTTATAGCTTATTCTGATTAATGGTTGAGTCATATAGTTAAAAAGAGATTTCTTTTTAAAAAAAGATTAACTGGGAGATGGAAATATGGTTATCAATATCTCATACACAGTTACGGTTTAAACTAGATTAACTATAATGTATCATTGTTAACTTACGGCAGAGTTAGGATTTTGGAGGAGGGTACTGAATTCCTGTCAAAGATTGACTTGGTAAAATCAAGTCTTGAGGCTATAACATCTTAATGTACAGTGCTTACAGTCTAGACCAATGCTTATGGCCCCTTAACAGTTTTTGTTAGGGACAATATGACATATGACAATATGAAAAAGTCTCTGGGCCCTCCCTCTAAAATGCACACGTGCAGATCCCTGCATTGCTTTTCTACAACACTTTTAGGAGGTCCACTCTAAAGTTCATCCATGGACTCTTCATCCAATGCCGAGAATTCCATACCTAGATGAAGAATAGTTGAGTCCATACTAGTTGGTCAATCCAAGCTATTGTTGGTAATCCTATATTTGCTGAGATTATAAACTTTTTTTTAAAACACACTCCCACAGTGTCTTGGCTAATTGACACTCATCCTAGCACCAATTGTGTCCATTCCAAGATTGAACTTAATTATCACATCTTTTGGGGATGTGACAATTTCTTAGAGGAAGTGGGATTGTGTGGGATTATAAGGTGTTCAATCATCATTTCCTGATGAGACAGGAAGCCTCCTTTAATAGATGGCCTCTGATGTTCTTCTACTCATGCTTTAATGATCAGCTCTACAAATAAACATTCAAGTACAAGCTGAGAAATTTTCTAAATATGAGTGTTCTAATTCTTCATAGCACACCTGGACCCAACTTACTGCATGAATCCAGGGAATTTGGTCAAACACTAAGCTTTGGTTTGAATTCTCCACAAAGAAGCCTCAATGATTTTGTTGACCATAAGTGATATATTTAGTTATCCAGAAGGGTAGTCAATCTGTCAGGGAAAATATCCTGAAGAAAATGAAGAGGGCAATTATGTTGGGCAGACCTGGGGGTTAATGTGGATAGGCCCTTCTTCAAAACAGACTCCTAACTTAGTCAAAAAGTCTCACGTCCATGTGTTTTTCTGGGGAGAACCTTCCAAGGCAGCAATGTGAAAACCAACAGACTCGATGAAGGGGTGTGTAGCCATCTGGTTTGCTCACAAGCAGAATTGCTCTTTTTGTCAGAATTATTTTTAGATTTTTGTCTAAGGGAGTTGGCCATTTTCAATACCAAGTCAATATTAACCTTCTTCTTAAACAATTCTATTCAAAATTCTTCGAATAAAGATACTAGGAGATATCTCTCTCTCTCCCTCCCTCTCTCTCTCTCTCTCTCTCTCTCTCTCTCTGTCTCAAGAAAGGAAACAGAAACCTGGTGAAATTGAGTGACCAATGTCCAGGATGTGGAAGGGGACATTCATCCCTGGGATTTCCTGATGACTCCGAAGGGTTAGGAGCTATGCATCCCAATGACGGGCTCCCTGAAGATGCTCTCACCTCAGACTGAGCTTTCCATTCAGGTGGAAATCAGAGTTGAGCTCTAAGAAGGTGACTCTCAGTGTCTGTAGAACTGACTGATTTTGTTGTTGTGGCCAAAGTCTCTTTGTTCTTCCCATCCCCCAGCTGAAGTAGGTGAAGGAGGCATTTGGATAATAGGTCACACAAATGGCTTTGCCTGTCATAGAGTCAAAGAGAACACAACAGCTTTGCTCCACTTTTTTGCTCTAATCACTCATAACACTTCCCTCCTAGAATTTTGAGTATTTCACATCTATGAAGAACAGATTGCCTGTAGGTTTCTGTTGGGTACAAAAAACAGTGGTGGTGTTGGTGGTAGGAAGCTGAGTTTATTTTTCTTGGCTTTTTTTTTTTTCTGGACTTTTCTGGACTCTGCTATATATACTCATTTTTACTTTGAGCCAAATGGTAGGACAGGTTTCTTTTCATTTCCTGCTTAATTAGAATAAGTTTCCATAGTTGAGTCCTGGCGAGAATGCCCTAGTACTTGGGAAGGGTCACTAGAAAGTGAAAACACTTTCTCATAACCAGGAGAGCAAATTAAAGTCAGTAACTATCAGCAACTATTATAGGCACCAGCACTTTTGTTTTCCTTCCATGTAAAGGGCAAGATTCAGAGGAAGAAGACAGGGTTCAGATTGCTGTTGGAAAGTTGAATTCTGAGGGCAAAGTGCGAGCAAAGACTACTGAGTGAACATTTTGCTCTTTTTTCTGTCATCTTTGCCAGTGATGGACTGTGCCTGAATAAACCAGTGGGGTAGTTGCTTTTGAAAGAGTGTGCTTTTAGTTTTCTTGCAGTTTAGAGTGAGGCTTCTTGTTTGAGCAGATACATCACCTTCTGATGCTTCCTTTTAAATGGAAAATAATGTAACTTTAAAATAAATCTACTTAGAATGATGTGACCTTGGGTTCCAAGGATAAGTGAAAAACAAAGCATATGCTACTTTTACATTTCGAAATGATTTTGAACTCATGGCCCATTTTTCCAAAGATAAGATGAAATTTTTGTCTCCAAAATTATTTCCCAGAACAAAAGGAAGTCATCTTTTGTACACATTCTTATTTAGTTATCTTTTGGTGCTCTCTCAATACCAAACTTGGAATAAAAAAAAAAATTGCTATTAGTGGAAGATGAATTGGGGTGAAATGATCTAAGTTAACGTCTGTTTTGGATGCTTATGAAGATCATCTGCTAGAACTAGTTAAAAGAAGAAGAAATTTATCACTAATTTAGTAGTTATTCTTGAAGTTTTTAGCCCTGAAATGCAAGTGTTAGATTTTTTAAAGGACATTCCTTTTAGAGATGAAGTAAAACTGCAGTTTAGTAAGTGATACATTATGGCGATTACAAATATAGTCCTACAGGAAATGAAAAAATGACTGCATGTGATGCAAATGGGTGTTGGTGACTTGGGATAACATTTCTAGTGACAGCATTGTGCATGGACTCTGTTAAATCGCCAAAAACTTGGAAGTGATGATGATGTGCTGGGAAAACTGTTGGATTAGTCACAAAATGACAGTGGTGAGGAATAACATTGTTTTATAAAATGAAAGTAGAAAAATACAGTATTTTTTAAATCAACATCTTATTTTAGAAATATGATTTTAAATATGTATGCATAACTGGTTAACTAAACATTTTGAGTAGATACAACGTACGTGTTCATATCCCCACATGTGTATATTTTTGTGGCCAAATTGGAGGCTTCTTAGTTTACTCATATATTTAGTTATATAAAGCATGTAGATCAATCACAGAACTACAGATTCTTAGGAGATCATGTAATCAAGAGGCATCATGTGGTCAAGAGGATACTTTCCCACTTTACAGATGAAGAACTAATTAAATTATTAACAAGTTCACGGGTCAGTTGGTAGCAGGAGTTAGACTTGCCCTTTCCCTTATGCTCTGTCTCTCAGTGGAGTGGCAAACAGAGAAAAAGATGAAGAAAAAATGGTCTTAAGGTCCCACTTTGAGGTAGAAACTTTTACCTGTGAGAAACTGCTGTATTTATTTCTCTACACACATATTCTCTTCCTCTCTCTCTCTCCCCCTCTCTCTCTCCCTCTCCCTCTCTCTCTCTCTCTCTCTCTTTTTCTCTCTCTGTCTCTCTCATGAGTGAATCCCTTCATGCAAGCCAGGAGCTACCAATTACGGACCTCCCTCTGCTAGACTCAATTTCACAAACTGGAATTGGCTCTAACACAACAGGAAATTTATAAAAGCTCCATGCGCGAGGCAGCTGCTTGCTCTGGTGGAATGTAGGGCTTATTCCCTTAAGAACTGCAGGTATTATTAAACGCATTGGCCCATCCCCACTCTGCAGGCCAAAGCGTAGTGTTTCCTAAAATCACTTGTGGGGCAGTTCTACAACAAGTAAAGGATAGTCTCAAAACCATGGCATTGGCCCCTTGGGTTATAAAGTCTCTACAAGATGTAACTCACAAAATAGGTGGGCGCTAAAAGCGATAGCGGCTCAAATGAATATGAGACAGAATCGTCCCTAAAGGAAATGAGCCATTCCCTGGGGCTTTGGGTATGGTTGGATACTAATCAGATGAATAATTGATATGGAAGTTCCAGAGTCCCACTCACACAGAGTGCTCCCAGTTTAGAGTGACTAAAAAGGTCAAAGGATTCCTTATTGAAAGTTGTCCTCCTGTCAATATCCTGTTGCTACCAATCAAAGAGTTGAGAGTGGGAAATGGTTCAGGGGTTCAAGGTAAGGACCTAGTCCAGTACTGGATGAATGGGACCAAGTCTGATATGCTGGTGAGAACACACACACACACACACACACACGCACACACAAACACACACACACACACCGTGAACAGGCACAAGCTAGGTCATTGAGGGGCTCACAATACTGAAAGAAGGTGGGAGATTTAAGTAGTGATCATTATTCTTGACTTCACACAGAGGAAAGGACTTCACAGTCAGCCAGGGCTTCAAAAAGAAGGGGATGGTCAAATGGATATTGTATTTAACCAGAGTACTTGTTCTACGATTAGCTTGACTCTCAAAAGGCAAATTTAGCTTCTCCAGTACTTCTTCTGGTGTGTTTCTGTTACGTAGCCCACTTTTATTTCTGTCTGAAAAAATTTCTCCCTCTTCTCAAATAAACTGTAAATCTCATCATGCCAGTTTCTGTAACAATTCTCTTTCCTCAGTGTTGGTTACTTCAGTGCACTGCCTGTCATGACTGACAACTATTCTTGAAGTAAGCATTTCTAAAACCTGTATGTCTGTGATAATTTGATAATCTTTTATCAAGGAAGAGAGGCATTTTGAGGCAATATAAATTTGGAATGGAGCATCTGGGGAAAGCTGCCCCGGTCAGTATTTCCCTCTCCCCTTTTCCTTTTTGTCTTCTGTGGCTCTTGATATTGACAAAAACAAATATCATTCAACCAACGAACTAGATTAAAAAGAAATCTTACCCCTCCCCTCAGGGGGAAAAACACTCACAAAAATGTCAAGCTTAAGTGAAAGCTATGTAAGTATTCATTGTGGCTGAATGTATTTGCAGTATTTCTTATTCTAGACACACATATACACACACACACACAGATGTGATCATAACTAGATTTTTTACTTTTTGGAGGGAGTCTCCTGTGTCACCCAGGCTGGAGTACAGTGGTACAATCTCATCTCCCTGCCACTTCCACCTCCTGGTTCAAGTGATTCTCCTGCCTCAATCTCCAGTTTCTAAAATTCATGTCTCGATCTATTTCATGTGAAAAGCACTAGTTGCCTATATAGAGTGTACCTGCTGGGAATTCCAGACACCTGCATTCTTACTGTATTCTTGATTTACTGAATTTCTAGGTAAATTGCCAAACATTCTTCTTCACTTTTTGTATAAAAATGCCTGTGAAATTGTTGTTCTCTTCTATCACTGGTTGAGAAATATGGCATCAATGATTATAAGATTCTTCCCTAATAGTTTCTTTGGAGAAGGAAAAGTTCAGTGATAACAGGAGGAAAGTCTTAGCAGTATTGCTAAGAGCATTGAATTTGCTGAGGTACTGGCTTTAGCATTCATGGAAAAGCTGATTTTTACTCATAAATGTGAAAATCAGTTGATTTCTGTTCATTTACTTTCTTTTCATCTGCTAGCTAATTTGAAAGTAAACTGCTGTGGTCTTAGGTTATCTTTAGGCTTTTATCTGTATAGGATTGCCAAAAGGTTCAAAGCAGGCATGACGGAGAGTAGCCTGAGACTAGATGGAGAAATAGGCTGAGGGACCCATCCATGGCCCTTGATTTTCAGGGATCAGAACTCATATGAGGGATGACTGAATAACAAGTGAGATGTTGACCTGATGTATCCCAGAGTTAATTGTTCCTTATATGCTTCCTGTGCTGGTCCTGAAACTAGCACCAGATGTTTCTCAAAAAGGACTTGTACACACATGTTCATAGCAACTGTATTCATGATAGCTCCAAACTGAAAACAACTCAAAGATACCTCAACAGCTGACTGTGTACATAAATGGTGGTACATTTATGTAATAGAATGCTACAGCAACGATAAAAAAGACATGAAGAACTTTTCTTAAAGCAAATTGGAGGTCTTTAAAAATAGGTCTCCGTATTAGTTTTCTGTTGTTGTATAAAAATACCACAAACAGCAACTTAAAACAACACTCATATATTAACTCATTGTTCTGTCGGTCAAAAGCCCAAAACATGGCATGGCTGTATTCTCCACTCAGGGTTTTAGAAGGCTGAAATAAAGGTGCTGGGCTCCCTTCTGAAGGACATAGAGAAGAATTTGTTTTCAGTCTCTTTCAGGTTGCAGGCAAATTCAGTTTCTTGCAGGTACCTTGAATTATAGGTTCAAGGTACCTGTTTATTTGCTGTCAGATGAAGGCCTCTTCTCGGCTCCTGGAGCTGCCCACATCCATTGCTGTGTGTCCCCCTCTATCCTCCAAGCCAGCAATGGAATGTCTCTCTTTCTTCAAATCCTTCTCTTGCTTCAAGTCTCTCTCTTCAGAAATAGCCCTGCCTGTTTTATGGGTTCACCTGATCAGGCCAGGCCTATAGAGGGAAATCTCCCTATCTTAAAGTCAACTGATTTGAGACCTTAATTATATCTGCAAAATTCCTTCACAGGAGCACCTGGATTTGTGTTTGATTGAATACCCGGGAGATGTGCGTACACCAGGGACTGGGTGTCTTGAGGACCATCTTAGAATCCTGCATACCACAACTCTTAACTTCACTCCTTTCTCTGCTCTGTTAAAACATAGATCATATAAGGAAAACTATCAAGGAATAGATCTCGCCCACTGAGTCTAGTACCATCACTTTAACTATGGAACCAGAAGGTGGAATATAGGTGGATACGATTGTCGTTATGATCTCATCTTTGGTGAAGGAGAGAAAATTTTATAAGAAGCAATAAATATATAATTTGACTAGGGGAAAAATCATAATACATAAAAATATTAATGGTGTTTAAAAATATTTTCCAAATGTCCTCCAATAAGCATGTACTACTCTTGCAATCAGATACAAAATATTATTTTTAAAGTATACTTATAACTCTTTCACAATTTTCATAGTTACCTCTCATGGAATTAACCTTGACTGTATCTAAGCCATTGCTAAAATTACCCTTGATTTTATCTAAAACATTAGTCTAAGAACCTTTTTTACATAGATGATTCAGAAAATAATGTTTATAAGCTGCACTTTAAAAACGTGGCATATTTTTATTACATAAAATGGATAACTGTATCACCTTATACCTATAATTACCTTTTTTATTGACTACAAAAATATCAATGCAAAAATTTTGCACTTCTTTTCACTACTGACATGTTAATAACTAGATTTTTTACTTTTTGGATAGAGTCTTGCTCTATCACCCAGGCTGGAGTTCAGTGGAACAATCTCAGCTCACTGCAACTTCCACCTCTCAGTTCAAGTGTTTCTCCTGCCTCAATCTCCGGCAATAGATATATAGAGCTAAGTTTCTTGTCATTCAACCTTCATTTGTAGAGCACTTTGAAGTTTCTAAAATTCACGTCTATGTAACAATTCAACTTTACCTTTGAGGCTTAATGTTAGGTTACCTGGCCAAAGATGCAAAGTGACTTGGAGACAGAAATGAGATTAGAAGCAATTCTAGTGCTGTGACATGATCATTGCTCTCTACCTATTCTTGGATAGAGGATAAGAGTAAGTAGAGGCAGAGTACATCTATCTTGAGTTGAGAAACCCAGGCAGGAAGTTTAGGTCCTACCTACCGATTCTTACTGCAGAAATCATGCCTTGATACAGCTTTATATGAGATAAGCCAAAAACTTACCACTTATTCTTATTTGATGTCATATTGGAGACCCTCTATTAAAAAGGTGTTAGAATCCACTGGAGAAATTTACTGCATTCTCTCTCTATCTATATATATGTGTGTGTGTGTATATATTTCTGAGACCGAGTCTTACTCTATCGCCCAGGCTGGAGTGCAGTGGAGTGATCTTGGCTCACTGCAAACTCCACCTCCCAGGTTCAAGCGATTCTCGTGCCTCAGCCTCCCAAGTAGCTGGGATTACAGGCGTGTGTCACCATGCCCACCTAATTTTTGTATTTTTAGTAGATGCAGGGTTTCACCACATTGACCAGGCTGGCCTTCCAAAGTGCTGGGATTACAGGTCTGAGGCACCATAATGGCTTTTTTTTTTTTTGCCAAAAAGGAGGTGCTGAGAAAGAGCTATTCAGTGATAGTTTTCAATGAATATGTGTGTTTTCACATACACACAAGCCAATATTCGTAAAGAGTCACAAATCCCCCTCTCGTCTTCGGAAGCATCTCATTCTTTGATTCTGGGTGCAGGGGTTAATGTATGCTGCTGCCATTTTATTCCAACAATCCATGTTCAACCAAGCTAACCACATCTGCTTTGTCTATTTTGGCCATGATGTCAAGACCCTTAAAATTGCATGTCTTAATTTGGTACTGTGCCTGGTGGTGAAATCCTATATAGCTATATTTCTTTTGTTTGTAGTTTATGGTCTTTTCTAGGAAAGGTACTAGAGCTGAGTTGGGGCAAGTCACATCAAATCCATGGTTTTCGTGATTAGATTATAGGCTCCAAAATACACTGCTCCTTATGAAATAGAGCTAAATATTGGCAGATAGTAGGTAGTCTTTCTTCTCCAATCTCTTGAAAAAGAAGAACCGAAATCTTTAGCAACCTTTATTTCCAGAGAAATACACATTAGAAATTAAATTAAGCCATCCCTTATTTTATGTGAATAATCAAGAAATGGCAATTGATTTTGTTCATAGATCAATTTAAATCTGTTAACATATGTAAACTTTGTGCAACAAAAGTACATCTGCATCATGAACATATTGTCATCCTCTTTCTGATTTTAGTTCCTTGCAGGATTTTGCTTTCTGTGTTGTAGTCAAACACGATCAGAAGTAGATGGCCTGGAAGGCTTAGGGTAATGTGTCAGGTAATGAAGGTTTCCTGAAAATACATTCAACACAGTTAAGTTCAAGGAAGTGGAAATTACTTTAACTTGTAATAGCTGATTAAATTAACTCTCAAATTATAGAGTACTCTGCAATGTGATTCTTAATTAAAGCTAGTGATTAATTCATGGTACTAATAGCAGAGTGATGGCCCTTGTTTTCCTTTTTAATGAAGTTACAGACATAGGTAATGGTACTTGTTTATGACCATCTTGGGAAGGATTTCTGGACAAGGTCACCACTATATTTGGCAAAAAGTGAAGTAATTTCTGATCTTGATACTCTGTAAAATCTTAACGTAACTTTCCTTTTAGAAGTCTGGTAGTATAACACTGACGGAAAATCAAAAGCAGCCGTTCTTACATCCTGTGTGAAAAAAATATGTTGGCAATAAGTCCCACTTGAAAATAAAGATAACAATAATATTTACATCATAGAATTGGTGTAAAGATTGAGATAATTTTAAGTGAGTTTAAATGAGATAAAGGAGTTCCTATAAGGCAAGCTCTTCTTTTATATTAGCTAATAAAAACAATCACAATAATAATAATATAAATATTTATTAGCTAATGATTAATTATTCTTCTGAAGGCAGCTTAATCCAGAAGATGAACTTGAATTTGATCTTAAAGATTGGGTAGCTGAAAAGTATGTTGTAGGCTCAGGTGGTTTAGGTTCCAGATATTTTTCTTATAAGCTGTGTGTCCTTGGACAAGATACTCAGACTTTCAGAGCCTCAGTTGCTTAAACTCAAACTAACCTTTCTCTGACTTCAAAGCTGGAATGTTTTCACTTGCTATATTATTAATATTCTAACCTTTTTTCAAGTATAAACCTTTAGATAACATCTCTTATTAAGAATAGATTTGTTTCTTGAGTGATTACCTCTGTCAGTTTCTAGCAGAAAACAGATGGCAGACCCAACGTGAGACGGCTCCAGGAGAGTTCGTTTACAAAAGGCCTGTAAAGGTGAATGTGTGGTGGGGGATGGAGCATAATGGAATCACAAGATATCACGCAGCCGCTAGTGGCTGTGGATGATGTGTCCCTACGCCTAGATCTGGAGGGATCAGAAGAGGGGGCAGTTCGTGGGCCTGAACAAAAAGGTTGTGTGGAGTAGGTCGCTGGGAGAGGCACACTGACCCTGAATGAAAGGACGTGTCC
Organism: Sapajus apella; assembly: GCF_009761245.1. Taxonomy (NCBI): domain Eukaryota; kingdom Metazoa; phylum Chordata; class Mammalia; order Primates; family Cebidae; genus Sapajus; species Sapajus apella. The sequence continues at coordinate 2,625,392 of NW_022437062.1, forward strand.
AACCCAGGGCCACCTCACAGGGAGGAGGCCAGAAGAGTACACACCTTATCTCTCTCTCTCTCTCTTCCCAACCTCTCATCTACTGCCAAGGTTCTCACTGGCCAAACCCAATGGGAGGCCAGGGGGCCAGGGTAGTCTTGCTTATGGGGTCCTCATAGGTCAGCCTAGCAAGGCTCAGAGCAGAATGGAGAGGACGGAGAGCGGTCTGGAAGGGCAAGTAGAAGGGGCATCCAGCACAACACACAGGAAAAATGCACTGACGGTAATTACAGACAACCGGCTTTTGCTGTGAATAAAGATGTAATTTAGGAACACAGTTTCTCTTCAGATGTGAGGAAAGTGACTTCAAATTTGGCTTTCTTGGACCTCTCTCTGGCCACTGTGTGGCATTGAGCCTGCCTTTGGCAACTGCATCCGTTGCTGCTAGTGGAAGAGCTGTGCTCCTGCAGCAAGTCCCAGCAAGTATCGGGCAGTCAGTCACCTCGTAAAAGTAAGGCCCTTCTTACACGCTGCTGAAAAAGGCAGCTTCCTCGCAAGGTCACTAGGGAAACACCTGGCTACTCTCAGCATCTCCAGGGAAAAGGCAGGTATCCATCCATTTGGAGAGGTGCCATGGGAGTTTGATACAAAGGATTTATTGGTATCTTTCAAAACAAAATAAACAAGAAAACTGAAAGAAAATGGAAGGAAGAATATTAATCTGTGAATACTGAAGTGTCCTGGAAGGGTCCAGGGTTGGGGGTGGCGGGGAAGAAGAATTAAAAAAAAAAAAAAGAACAAAACTGAAAACTTGTTAGTGTTCACATTGATTACCTATCCAGATTTTGGAAGATACTGGCATGCCATATACACGATTTATAATTTCAAATATTTACAAATGTTTTCTGGCAGTAAACAGCTATAAACCAGTTCTGAAAATAAATCAATTATATTTTAGTTTCTTATAAACGTACGGTGTTCCAGTTTGAATTGTTTCTTCCTGTTTCTTCTTTTGAAAGTATGCATTAATGGTGTGCTAAGTTATACCCTGAACTCTTTTTACTGATGCATAGTAATTGTATAAATTTCTGGGGATACATATGATACTTTGATACAGGCATACAGTGTGCAATAATCAAGTCAAGGTAATTGGGATATCTAGCACTTCATTATTTATTTGTATTGGAAGCTTTCCAAATCTTCTCTCTAGCTATTTTGAAATATACAATAAATTATTGTTGACTGTGGTTCCCTACTGTGCTGTCAAACACAGAAGAACTTATTTCTTCTAACTGTATTTTTGAAACCTATTAATGACTTATTTTCATTCCGCTACCACCCCCAACCCTTCCCACACTCTGGTAATCGCCGTTTTATCCTCTGCCTCCATGAGATCAAATTTTTCTTTAGGTCTCACAATGAATGAGAGCATGTGATATTTATATTTCTGCGCCTGGCTTATTTCACTTCACATAATGTCCTCTAGTTCCATCCATGTTGCTACAAATGACAGGATTTCAATATTTTTTTTTTTTTTTTTGAGACGGAGTTTCGCTCTTATTACCCAGGCTGGAGTGCAATGGCGCGATCTCGGCTCACCGCAACCTCCGCCTCCTGGGTTCAGGCAATTCTCCTGCCTCAGCCTCCTGAGTAGCTGGGATTACAGGCACGCACCACCATGCCCAGCTAATTTTTTGTATTTTTAGTAGAGACGGGGTTTCACCATGTTGACCAGGATGGTCTCGATCTCTTGACCTCGTGATCCACCCGCCTCGGCCTCCCAAAGTGCTGGGATTACAGGCTTGAGCCACTGCGCCCGGCCAGGATTTCAATATTTTAATAATATTTCTTTGTAATATATGTATACACACACACACACACACACACACACACACACATATTTCTACATTTTCTTCGTCCATTCATGTGTTGATGGACGCAAGTTGATGCCATAACTTGGCTATGGTGAATAGTGCTGCAATAGACATAGAAGTGAGAATACTAGACTCTGAACGCTTATGTAGGTACAAACTTCAGCATATTTGCTGTCCCAGAGAATGTTTTACACTGCATTCACTTTCTCTCTTTCTAAAATTCCATTACCATGGTCTTTGTAGTTGTAGTCCACCTACCTCCTTTTAGTTTTTTTTTTTTAAATGTTTAGCCAGGTTGATACACAAATCTTCTGTGTACAGTATTCAGAGAGCAGGTATTATAGAATCTGCTTCTTCATCTGCTAATTCCCTTAGGAGAGGCTAATTGTTGTGCCTAGCAGTTCCACTATAAAGAAGAAAGGGCAGTTCTATTATATTTAATTCACAGACTATGGGTAGGAACTTGAATGTTAGGCAGTAAGTGACTCATCCTAATTATATATCAAGTTCAAGGTCCAGCTAGGACCACAACATGGAGTCTCAGTACAATGTTTTTTAAAAACTATTATTTATATTTTTCTTGGCATATTTTTTACCTAAGGGGTGAAATTGATGATAACCAAGTTATAGTTTCCTTGCACGAGTCTTCTTTACTTGCCAAATTCATTTCCCATTCCCCATGCCTTCTCTATGTTCTCTGTATTCTCACCTGGAATTCCCTTCTCTCAACGGTTTTGCAAATTCTGTGAAATTTAAGTCCTACATGTTTAGTGAAAACTGCCTTCACTTTCTTGGTGAAGGAGATTGTTCTTATTCTGAATACCTGAGTTGGTTAGCTATATATCGCTTCCTTTCACATAATCATATATAGTACCGAATTAGGACTTTATGATATTTTTAAAATTTGTGTTAATTTGTTTAAGGGTTTTCTAATGTATATGTATAAGATAACAATATATAATTATATCTTCATGTATTTCTTATTATCCCCTGCCTTATATTCATACTGAAAGAATGTTGGTCAAATCAATTAAGAAAGCATGGTGGAAAGAGGACCAGGGGATCTGCAGACAACATGGTGGATGAAACACATGAGTCATCTCCCCTAACTCAACTAAATTGACAGTAATGAAGTGACAAAGATTTAAACCCATCCAACAGAGAAACAAAATGTGAAGTGTAAAAGAGATTTCATCAAAATTTAAAAAACATCATGACTCAGTATAGGAGGAAAGGTCAAAAAAATAAGTGCACCTGTAGGACATGGGATAAAAGGAAACAAGTGGATTCTTGCTGATGAACCTAAGAAAAACTCAGGAACCGGAGGCAGGATACTCTGAAAGTGGGTATGAGTGAAGCTGAAAATTGGGTTCTAGAATAGAGGAATTAGATTTCCTGATTCCTCCTCAAAGGAGTTCAGCTGTGACTCCTCCATCTCTTCTGGCAGAAGGTTGAAATCATACATACCCTTTAAAGAGGTTTAACCAGCACAGTTTGGAATTAAAGAACACAAGAAGCATATGAGAATATGTGTGAGAAACAGTTTTGAAAATCGAGGGATTAATGACAATCTGCAGCCAGACAGGAGATAGAGGGATTATTCTCTGGAAAATCTGACTGGCCTAGGAAAAAATACCTACAAGCACCGACAGTTGGTATACCCAGTAAATATTTCTGATCATGCTACAGTAATGCCCACCAGTTATCAGACTCTGACCAAACATATGAATTACCCAAAATGCTTTTGATCAGGTCATGGGTGCCTTGTTTAAATATAAACAGAGAATGAAGGCTTACCAGATTCTTCTAATATGGAAAAGAGACTAAATCCAACAAATATTTTTTAAAAATACAATTTAGCAAGTAGAAAATTTCAAGAAAAGGAATCCTCAGAAAAATACATGAAGAAATTGCATTATGAGACCTGCAAGGAACAAGGAAACTTGTTTGTAAGTTAAAATATGAGAGCAGAAGTGAAAACATTCAAAATACGGGTTGGAAGATAAAGCTGAAGAAGCCTAAAAGAAATGGAAAGAAATGAAAAGGAAAAGATAAAATGATTAGAGCATTCATCCACAAGATGTAGCCTCAACCAAAATAAATGTCCCAAGAAGAGAACAGGAAATGAAGAAGGGATTATCAAAGAAATAATATAAGAGAACTTTCCAGGACTGAAAGATACAAGTTTCTAAGTTGAAAGGGTCTACCAAGTTTTCAGAGCAGTAATTTTTGTCAGTTGCTTTTATGTTTATTTTTTAAATTTATTATTTTATTTTACTTTAAGTTCCATGACAAAAGTACAGGAATATGCACTTTTGTTACATGGGTATATATGTGCCATGGTGGTTTGCTGCACCTATCAACCAGTCATCTAGGTTTTAAGCCCCGCATGCATTAGGTATTTGTCCTAATGCACTCCTTCCCTTTGGCCCCCACCCACTGACTGGCCCTGGTGAGTGTCGTTCCCCTCCCTATGTCCGTGTGTTTTCATTGTTCAGTTCCCACTCATGAGTGAGAACATGTGGTGTTTGGTTTTTTGTTCCTGAGTTAATTTGCTGAGGATGATGGCTTCCTGCTATATCCATGTCCCTGCAAAGGAAATGATCTAATTCTTTTTCATGGCTGCATATTATTCCATGGTGTATATGTACCACATTTTCTTTATCTAGTCTGTCATTGGTGGGCATTTGGGTTGGTTCTATGTCTTTGCTACTGAAAATAGTGTTGCAGTAAACATACACGTGCATGTGTCTTTATAGTAGAATAAATTATATTCCTTTGAGTATATACCCAGTAATGAGGTTGCTGCATCAAATGGTATTTCTGGTTCTAGATCCTTGAGGAATTGCCACACTGTCTTCCACAATGGTTGAACTAATTTACATTCCCACCAACCATGTAAAAGCATTCCTATTTTTCCACAACCTCAGCAGCATCTATTGTTTTCTGACTTTTTAATAATTGTCATTCTGACTGGTGTGAGATAGTATCTCACTGTGGTTTTGATTTGCATTTCTCTAATGATCAGTGATGTTGAACTTTTTTTTCATGTTTGTTGGGCTAATAAATGTCTTCTTTTGAGAAGTGTCTGTTCATAGCCTTTGCCCACCTTTTGATGCTTTTTTTTTTCTTGTAAATTTGTTTAAGTTCCTTGTAAATTCTGGATATTAAACCATTGTCAGATGGGTAGATTGAAAAAATGTTCTCCCATTCTGTAGGTTGCCTGTTCACTCTGATGCTAGTTTCTTTTGCTGTGCAGAAGCTTTTTAGTTTAATTAGATCCCATTTGTCAATTTGACTTTTGTTGCCATTGCTTTCGGCATTTTCCTCATGAAGTCTTTTGTCCATGCCTATTTCCTGAATGGTATTGCTTAGGTTTTCTTCTAGGGTTTTTATGGTTTTGTGTTTTCCATTAAAGTCTTTAATTCATTTTTAGTTAAGTTTTGTATATGATGTAAGGAAGGGGTCCAGTTTCCATTTTTTGCAAATGGCTAGCTGGTTTTCCCAACACCATTTATTAAATAGGGAATCTTTTCCCCATTGCTTGTTTTTGTTTGGTTTGTTAAAAATTACATGGTTGTAGATGTGTGGTATTATTTCTGAGTCTCCATTCTGTTCCATTGGCCTCTATGTCTGTTTTGGTACCAGAACCATGCTGTTTTGGTTACTGTGGCCTTGTAGTATAGTTTGAAATCAGGTAGAGTGATGTCTTCAGCCTTGTTCTTTTTGCTTAGGATTGTCTTGGCTATATAGGCTCTTTTTTGTTTTCATATGAAATTTAAAGTAGTTCTTTCTAACTCTGAATTGTATCTTGATGAGAATAGCACTGAATCTACAAATTACTTTGGGCATTATGGCCATTTTCAAAGAATTGATTCTTCTTATCCAAGAGGATGGAATGTTTCCCATTTGTTTGTGTCCTTTCTTATTTCTTTGAGCAGTGGTTTACAGTTCTACTTGAAGAGGTCCTTCACATCCCTTGTTAGCTGTATTCTTAGGTGTTTTATTCCCTTTGTAGCAATGGTGAATGGGAGTTCCTTTGTGATTTGCCTCTCTGCTTGTCTATTGTTGGTGTATATGAATGCTAGTAATTTTTGTACATTAATTTTGTATCCTGAGACTTTCCTGAAGTTGCTTATCAGCTTAAAGAGTTTTGGGATGAGATGACAGGGTTTTCTAAATTTAGAATTGTGTCATCTGCAATCAGAGACAATTTGACTTCCTCTCTTCCTATTTGAATACTCTTTATTTCTTTCTCTTGCCTGATTCCCCTTGCCAGAACTTCCAATACTTAGGTTGAATAGGATTGGTGAGAGAGGACATCCCTTGTGCCAATTTTCAAAGTGAATGCTTCCAGGTTTGCTTCTTTAGTATTATATTGGCTGTGGGTTTGTTATAAATGGCTCTTATTATTTTGAAGTATATTACATGAATACCTAGTTTATTGAGAGTTTTTAACATGAAGGGATGTTGAATTTTATCAGAGGCCTTTTCTGCATCTATTGAGATGATCATGTGTTTTTTGTCATTGGTTCTGTCTATGTGATGGATTACATTTATTGATTTGCATATGTTGAACCAGCCTTGCATCTCAGGGATGATGCCGACTTGATCATAGTGGATAAGTTTTTTGATGTGTTGCTGGATTCAGTTTACCAGTATTTTACTGAGGGTTTTCGTATAGATGTTCATCAGGGATATTGGCCTGAAATTTTCTTTTTTTTGTGTGTCTCTGCCAGGTTTTGGTATGAAGATGATGCTGGCCTCATAAAATGAGTTAGGAAGGAGTCCCTCTTTTTCAATTGTTTGGAATAATTTCACAAGGAATGGTACCATCTCCTCTTTGTACCTCTGGTAGAATTCAGCTGTGAATTTGTCTGGTCCTGGGCTTTTTTTGGCTGGTAGGCTATTACTGCTTCAACTTCAGAACTTATTATTGGTCTATTCAGGGATTTGACTTCTTCCTGGTTTAGTCTTGAGTGAGTGTATGTGTCCAGGAATTTATCCATTTCTTCTAGGTTTCTTGTTTATTTATGTAGAGTTGTTTATAGTATTCTCTGATGGTTGTTTGTATTTCAGTGGTGACCCTTTATCATTTTTCATTGTGTCTATTTGATTCTTCTCTCTTCTCTTCTTTATGATTCTAGCTAGCAGTCTGTCTATTTCATTATTTTTTCATAAAACCAGCTCCTGGGTTCATTGATTCTTTTTTTTTTTTTTTCTGAGATAGAGCCTTGCTCTGTTGCCAGGCTGGAGTGCAGTGGCACAATCTTGGCTCACTGCAATTTTGAAATCCCTGGTTCAAACAATTCTCCTGCATCAGCTTTCTGAGTACTGAGATTACAGGCATGTGCAGTGGCTGTACAGGTACGGCCAATTTTTGTATTTTTAGTAGAGACGGGGTTTCACCATGTTGGCCAGGATGATGGTCTCTATCTTTTGATCTCATGATCTACCCATCTTGGCCTCTCAAAGTGCTAGGATTACAGGCATGAGCCACCACACCAGCCAGATTCATTGGTCGTGTCTCTGTCTCTTTTGGTTCTGCTCTGATCTTGGTTATTTCTTGTCATCTGCTAGCTTTTGGATTTGTTTGCTCTTTCTTCTCTAGCTCTTTTAATTGTGATGTTAGGGTATTGTTTGAACTCTTTCTAGTTTTCTGATGTGGGCATTTAGTACTATAAATTTCCCTCCAGTCTCACCCCCACAAAGACCAGCAATGTGAAATACTCTGGATTGAGAGTTTTGCAGCAAGTGCACCTGGACCCAGGACAGTCCAGCTCTGTGTGGGGAAGGGCATCTGCCATTACTGAGGTAGTCCACCACTACCGAGGCAGTCCACCATTACTGAGGCAGTCCGCCATTACCAAGGCCATCCGCCATTACTGAGGCAGACTGCTGTTACTGAGGCTGTTCTAACTACACCTCTGTAAACAAAACAGCTGCCAGCTCAGCAACGCCTCTGCTGGCAGACTGTGACTTGGCTACCTCCTTGCTGGTCAGGGCATCTCTGAAAAAAGGCAGCAACACATCAGGAACTTATAAATAAAGCCCCACCTTCCCAGAACAGAGCACCTGGGAAAAAAGGCGGTTATGAGTTCCGCTGCAGCAGACTTAAAGGTACCTTCCCAGCATATCTGAATGGAACAATGAAGCTCATAGCTCAGCATTTGAGCTCCTATAAGGGACAGGCTGTCTCCTCAAGAAGCTCCCTGACCCCCATATATCCAAAAAGACAACTCATCAAGGAGGGCTCAGGCTGACCTCTGGAGAGTATCCTTCTGGGACAAAGATAACAGAAGAAGAAACTGGCAGCAATCCTTACTGTTCTATGGCTACTGCAGGTGATCCTCAGGCAAACAGGGTCTGGAGTGGACCTCCAGCAGTCCTACAGCAGAGGGGCCTAACTGTCAGAAGGAAAACTAAAAAAAGAAAGAAATAACTTCATCATCAACAAAAATGATGTCCACTCAGAGATCCCATCTGAAAGTCATCAACTACAAAGACCACAGGTAGATAAATCCACAAGGATGGGAAGATAGCAGCACAAAAAGGATGAAAACACCCACAACCAGAATGCCCCTCTAGTCCAAAGAATCACAACTCCTCACCAGCAAGGAAACAAAGCTGGATGGAGAATGAGTCTAATGAACTGACAGAAACAAGCTTCAGAAGGTGGGTAGTAAAAACTTCTCTGAGATAAAAGAACATGTTCTAACCAAATGCAAAGAAACTAAGAACCTTGAAAAAAGACTTGACAAAATGCTAACCAGCATCAACAGCTGAGAGAGGAATATAAATGACTTGATGGAGCTGAAAAACACAACATGAAAACTTCGCAAAGCATACACAAGTTTCAATAGCTGAATTGACCAGGCAGAAGAAAGGATATCAGAGATTGAAGATCAACTCAATGAAATAAAATGAGAATGCAAGTTTAGGGAAAAAAAAGAGTGAAAAGAATTGAACAAAGCCTCCAAGGAATATGGGATTATGTGAAAAGACCTAATGTATGTTTGATAGGTGTACCTGAATATGATGGACAGAATGAATCCAGCTGGAAAACACTCCTGAGGATATGATCCAGGAGAACTTCCCCAACCTAGCAAGGCAGGCCAACATTCAAGTCTAGGAAATACAGAGAACACCACAAAGATATTCCTCAAGAAGAGGAAGCTCAAGGCACATAATTCTCAGATTCATGAGGGCTGCAAAGAAGGAAAAAATGCTAAGGGCAGCCAGAGAGAAAGGTCAGATTACCCACAAAGGGAAGCCCATCAGACTCACAGCAGATCTCTTGGCAGTGGGGGCCAATATTCAACATCCTTAAAGAAAGAACTTTCAACCTAGAATTTCATATCCAGAACAAATGAAGCTTCATAAGCAAAGGAGAAATAAAATCCTTTACAAACAAGCCATTGCTGAGAGACTTCATTACCACCAGGCCTGAGTTATAAGGGCTCCTGAAAGAAGCACTAAACAAAGAAAGGAACAAACATTACCAGTCACTCCGAAAATATACCAAATGGTAAAGAGCATTGACACAATGAAGAAACTGCATTAACTAATGGGCAAAACAACCAGCTAGCATCTAAGTTGTAGGATCAAATTCACACATAACAATATTAACCTTAAATGTAAATGGGCTAAATTCCCCAATCAAAAGACAGGCAAATTGGATAAAAAGTTAAAACCCATTGGTGTGCTGTATCCAGGAAATGCATCACATAGGCAAGGACACACATAGGCTCAAAATAAAGGGATGGAGGAAGATTTACCAAGCAAATGGAGAGCAAAAAAAAGCAGAAGTTGCAATCCTGGTCTCTGATAAAATAGACCTTAGACCAACAAAGATCAAAAGAGACAAAGAAGGGCATTACATAATGGTAAAAGGATCAATGCAACAAGAAGAGCTAATGATCCTAAATATATAGACACTCAATACAGGAGCACCCAGACACATAAAGTAAGTTCTTAACCACCTGCAAAGAGACTTAGACTCCCACACAATAATAGTGGGAGACTTTAACACTCCGCTGTCAATATTAGACAGATCAATGAGACAGAAAATTAACAGGGATATCCAGGACTTGAACTCAGATCTGGACCAGCAAACCTAATAGACATCTACATAACTCTCCACCCCAAATCCACAGAATATACATTCTTCTCAACCCCATGTTGTACCTACCCTAAAATTGACCACATACACTCCTCAGCAAATGCAAAAGAAAGGAAATCATAACATACAGTCTCTCAGACCACAGTGCAATCAAATTAGAACTCAGGATTAAGAAATTAACTCAGAACCACACAACTTCAAGGAAAGTGAACAACTGGCTCTTGAATATTGACTGGATAAACAATGAAATGAAGGCAGAAATAAAGATGTTCTTCAAAACCAAGGAGAACAAAGACACAATGTACCAGAATCTCTGGGACACATTTAAAGCAGTGTCTAGAGGAAAATTTATAGCAATAAATGCCCAAATAAGAAACAAGGAAAGATCTAAAATCGACCCTCTATCATCAAAATTGAAAGAGCTAGAGGGGCAAGATCAAAAAAACTCAAAACATAGCAGAAGACAAGAAATAACTAAGATCAGAGCCGAACTGAAGGAGATAGAGACACAAAAAACCCTTCAAAAAACCAGTAAATCCAGGAGCTGGTTTCTTGAAAACATCAACAAAATAGACTGCTAGCCAGATTAATAAAAAAGAAAAGAATAATCAACTAGATGCAATAAAAAATGATAAAGGGGATATAACCACCGATTCCACAGAAATACAAACTACCATCAGGGATTACTACAAACAACTCTATGCACATAAACCCATAAACCTGGAAGAAATGGATAAATTCCTGGACACTTGCACCCTCCCAAGCCTAAACCAGGAAGAAGTCAAAACCCTGAATAGACCAATGATAAGGGCTGAAGTTGAGGCAGCAATTAATAGCCTACCAACCAAAAACAGCCCAGGTCCAGATGGGTTCACAGCCATATTCTACCAGACATGCAAAGAGGAGCTGGTACCACTCCTTCTGAAACTATTCCAAAAAGAGGGAATCCTTCCCACATCATTTTGTGAGACTAACATCATCCTGATACCAAAACCCAGTAGAGACTCAAGAAGAAAAGAAAACTTCAGGCCAATATCCATGATGAACACAGATGCAAAAATCTTCAATAAAATACTGACAAACCAATTGCAACAGCACATCAAAAAGCTTATCCATTATAATCAAGTAGGCTTCATCCTGGGGATGCAAGGCTGGTTCAACATACACAAGTCTATAAACATAATCCATTACATAAACTGAACCAAAGACAAAAACCACATGATTATCTTAGTAGATGCAGAGAAGGCATTTGACAAAAGTCAACAGCCCTTTATGCTAAAAACTCTCAATAAATTAGGTATCGATGGAACATATCTCAAAATAATAAAAGCTATTTATGACAAACCCATAGCCATTATCATACTGAATGGGCAAAAACTGGAAGCATTCCCTTTGAAATCTGGCACTAGACAAGGATGCCCTCTCTCACCACTCCTATTCAATATAGTATTGGAAGTTCTAGCCAGAGCAACCAGGCAAGAAAAAGAAATAAAGCGTATTCAATTAGGAAAGGAGGGAGTCAAATTGTCTCTATTTGCAGATGACATGATTGTATAGTTAAAAGACCCCATCATCTCAGCCTAAAATCTCCTGGAACAGATAAACAACTTCAGTAATCTCAGGATACAAAATCAATGTGCAGAAATCACAAGCATTCTTACACATCAACAAACAGACTAAAAAATAGCCAAATCAAGAACGAACTGCCATTCACAATTGCTACAAAGAGAATAAAATACCTAGGAATACAACTAACAAAGGATGTAAAGGACCTCTTCAAGGAGAACTACAATGACTGGTAAAGGAAATAAGACAGGATACAAACAGATGGAAAAACATGCCATGTTCATGGTTAGGAAGAATCAACATTGTGAAAATGGCCATACTGCCCAAAGTAATTTATAGATTCAGTGCTATCCCCATCAAGCTACCATTCACGGAACTGGAAAAAACTACTTTAAAATTCATATGGAACCAAATGAGAGCCTGCATAGCCAAGACAACCATAAGCAAAAAGAAGAAAGCTGGAGGCATCACGCTGCCTGACTTCAAACTATACTACAAGGCTACGGTAATCAAAACAGCCTGGTACTAGTACCAAAATAGAGACACAGACCAATGGAACAGAACAGATTCCTTGGAGGCAACACCACACATCTACAACCATCTGATCTTGACAAACCTGACAAAACCAGCAATGGGGAAAGGATTCCCTGTTTAATAAATGGTGGTGGGAAGACTGGCTAGCAAAGTGCAAAAAGCAGAAAGTGGACCCCTTCCTGACACCTTACACTAAAATTAACTCCACATGGATTAAAGATTTAAACATAAGACCTAACACCATAAAAACCCTAGAAGAAAACCTAGGCAAAACCATTCAGGACATAGGCATAGGCAAGGACTTCATGACTAAAACACCAAAAGCATTAGCAACAAAAGCCAAAATAGACAAATGAGATCTAATTAAACTCCAAAGCTTCTTACAGCAAAAAGAAACAATCATTAGAGTAAACTGGCAACCAAAAGAATGGGAAAGCATTTTTGCAATCTACCTATCTGACAAAGGGCTAATATCCAGAATCAATGAAGAACTAAAACAGATTTACAAGTAAAAGCAAACAAACCCATTCAAAAGTGGGTGAAGGATACGAAAAGACACTTTTCAAAAGAAGACATATATGAGGCCAAAAAACATATGAAAAAATGCTGATTATTGGTCATTAGAGAAACGCAAATCAAAACTACATTGAGATACCATCTCATGCCAGTTAGAATGGCAATCATTAAAATATCTGGAGACAACAGATGCTGGAGAGAATGTGGAGAAATAGGAACACTTTCACTCTTGGTGGAAATATAAGTTAGTTCAACCATTGTGGAAAACAGTGTGGCGATGCCTCAAGGACCTAGAAATAGAAATTCCATTTGACCCAGCAATCCCATTACTGGGTATATACCTAAAGGATTATACATTGTTCCATTATAAAGAAACATGCATACGTATGTTCATTGTGGCACTGTTTACAATAGCAAAGACCTGGAACCAACCCAAATGCCTATCAATGATAGACTGGACAAGGCAAATGTGGCACATATACACCATGGAATACTATGCAGCCATAAAAAATGATGAGTTTGTGTCCTTTGTAGGAACATCGATGAAGCTGGAAACCATCATTCTCAGCAAACTGACACAAGAACAGAAAAACAAATACTGTATGTTCTTACTCATAGGTGGGTGTTGAACAATGAGAACACATGGACACAGGGAGGGTAGCATAACACACTGGTGTCTGTTGTAGGGGACTAGAGGAGGGACAGCGGGGGTAGGGAGGTTGGGGAGGGATAACATCGGGAGAAATGCCAGATATAGGTGATGGGGGGGATGGAGGCAGCAAATCACATTGCCATGTAGGTATGTATGCAACAATCCTGCGTGATCTGCGCATGTACCCCCGAAACCTAAAGTGAGATAAAATATATATGTATATAAAAAGAAACGAAATACAAAAAGAAACAAAAAAATCCCTCTAAACACTGCTTTAGCTGTGTCCCAGGCATTCTGGTATATTATCTCTTTGTTCTCACTGGTTTCAAAGAACTTGTTGATTTCTTCCTCAATTTCATTATTTACCCAGAAGTCATTCAGAAGCAGGTTGTTCAGTTTCCATGTAGTCATGTGGTTTTGAGTGAGTGTCTTAGTGCTGAGTTTTAATTTGATTGCACTGTGGTCTGAGATACTGTTTGTTAAGATCTCAGTTCCTCTGCATTTGCTGAGGAGTGTTTTGCTTCCAATTATGTGGTTGATTTTAGAATAAGCGTCATTTGGCTACTGAGATGAATGTATATTCTGTTGAATGTATGGTCTATTGCGGAGAGTTATGTAGGTGTTTATTAGGTCCACTTGATCCAGATTTTGAGTTTAAATCCTGAATATCCTTGTTAATTTTCTGTCTCCTTGATTTGTCTCATATTGACAGTGGGGTGGTAAAGTGTCCCACTATTATTGTGTGGGAGTCTAAGTCTCTTTGTAGGTCTCTAAGAACTTGTTTTATGAATCTGGGTGCTCCTGTATTGGGTGCACATATATTTAGGATAGTTAGCTCTTCTTGTTGCATTAATTCCTTTACCACTACATAATGGCCTTCTTTGTCTTTTTTGATCTTTGTTGGTTTAATGTCTGTTTTTTCAGAGACTAGGATTGCAACCTCTGCTTTTTTCTTTCCATTTCCTTGGTAAGTTTTCCTCCATCCCTTTATTTTTAGCTTATCTGTGTCTTTGCATGTGAGATGGGTCTCCTGAATACAGCACACTGATGGTTCTTGACTCTATCCAATTTGCCAGTCTGTATCTTTTAATTAGAGCATTTAGCTTATTTACATTTAAGGTTAGTATTGTTATATGTGAATTTGATCCTGTCAACCTGATGCTATCTGGTAATTTGGCACACTAGTTTATGCTGTTTCTTTGTAGTGTCATTAGTCTTTAGATTTTGGTGTGTTTTTGCAGTGGCTGGTACCAGTTTTTACTTTCCAAATTTAGTGCTTCTTTCAGGAACTCTTGCAAGGCAGGTCTGGTGGTGACAGAATCCCTCAGCATTTGCTTGTCTGTAAAGGATTTTATTTCTCCTTCACTTATGAAGCTTAGTTTGGCTGTTTATGAAATTCTGGGTTTAAAATTCTTTAGGAATGTTGAATATTGGCCTCCACTCTTTTCTGGCTTATAGGGTTTCTGCCGAGAGGTCCACTCTTAGTCTGATGGGCTTCCCTTTGCAGGCGACATGGCATTTCTCTCTGGCTGCCCTTAACATTTTTTCCTTCCTTTCAATCTTAGAGAATCTGATGACTATGTGTCTTGGTGTTGATTTTCTCATGGAGTATCTTAGTGGTGTTCTCTCTGTTTCCTGAATTTGAATGTTGGCCTGTCTTCTAGGCTGGGGAAGTTCTCCTGGATAATATCCTGAAGTGTGTTTTCCAACTTGGTTCTATTCTCCTTGTCTCTTTCATGTACTCCAGTCAATCTTAGTTTTAGTCTTTTTATATAGTCCCATATTTCTTGGAGGTTTTAGAACTGTAATTTTTTTTAGACCCATATCATTGTAACATTTCTGAACTTCAGTGTCAAAGAGGAAACCTAGACTTTCCAGGGAAAAGGGAACAAAAGTCGTAGAAAGGATTGAAAGTTGTATTAAGACTTCTCAATAGCAATATTAGAAACCAGAAAGCAATGCTGCAATCCTTTTAAATTTCTGCATAACAACATTTTACAGTTTAGATATCTGTACCCAACCAAACTATCAATCAAGTGTGTAGATAGAAAAAAGCATTTTAGACATACATGTGTTATTTACCTCCCATGCAACCTCTCTCTGGAAGAAATGTTCCATTAAAAATAGGTAACACAACCAAGAAAAAGGACATATGGGATTCAGAAAAAAAAAATGGGATTCAACAACACAGAAAAAAAATAAAAGATATTTTCAGAATGATGATGATGGAAAGCCTCAGGATGGCAGTTTTGTTGTAGGTCTCAAGAGAAAATAGTTCAGATTGGAGCTAGAGGGATGAGGGCTTCAAAAGGGGTTGATTCAAGGGGAAGGAGGAAGGAATTTATGGACTATGTGATGTTTGATACTGAGTGTCAACTTGATTGGATTGAAGGATGCAAAGCATTGATCCTGGGTGTGTCTGTGAGGGTGGTTGCCAAAGGAGATTAACATTTGAGTCAGTGGGCTGGGGAAGCCAGACGCAATGTTAATCTGATGGGCACAATCTAATCAGCTGTCAGCAAATAGAAACAGGCAGAAAAACGTGAAAAGGTGAGACTGGCCTAGCTTCCCAGCCTACATCTCTCTCTTGTGCTGGATCCTTCCTGTCCTCAAACAGCAAACATCAAGTTCTTCAGTTTTGAGATTCAGACTGGCTCTCCTTGCTCCTAAAGCTTTCAAACAGCCTATTGTGGGACCTTGCGATAGTGTAAATTAATAGTTAATAAACTCTCTCTTATACATCCTATTAGTTTTGTCCCTCTAGGGAACCCTGGCTAATACAGACTACACTGTGTATTTGATTAATTTAAAACATTTCATAACTGCTAGAAAGTTGGGCATGGATTAGTGATAGGTACACAGAAAATGAAAGTAATAACAACCACTAACAGAAGAAAAAACAGAAGTTTTATATCAAAGAAAATGCAGTCAAAATGTATTATGTATCTTATTTATGAATAATATTCATACATTATAACATAAATACTGGCAAGGTATTTAATAAAAAACTCCATATTGGGAAAATGGGAAATATATGTATGTACTTGATGAGGAGTTCACTAAGAGAGTTAAATTTTGTGTTCTCCCATAGGAAGGCAATAGATGAAATACAAAGGAGAAAAACCAAACTAAGAAATAACAGTATAAGAGGGCTGGCACTGTGTCTCACACTTGTAATCCCAGCACTTTGGGAGGCCAAAGAGGGTGGATCACTTGAGGTCAGGAGTTTGAAACCAGCCTGGCCAACATAGTGAAACCCGGTCTCTACTAAAAATATGAAAATTAGCTGGGTGTGGTGGCACGTGCCCGTAATCCCAGGCAGGCTGAGGCAGGAGAATCTCTTGAACCTGGATGTGGAGTTTGCAGTGAGCCGAGATCACACTACTGCACTCCATCCTGGGCAACAGAGTGAGACTCCATCTCAAAAAACAAAAAAAACAACAACAACAAAAAAAAAAAAACGAGAAAAAAAGAATAGTATAAGAAAATTATCTAGAAGTATGAGGTAAGAAACAGAAGAAAATAGTTGAAAGGGTAGAAAGTGTTTGCCTCTGGGCAGAAATGAGACAGGAGACTGCTGCTTTTTAATTATAAGACTTTTGGTACCATTTGACTTTTTATATGATCTGATATATGTACATATATTTTTTAGAAAGTGGAATTTGAATTTGTAATCAAAGTTTTAAAAAGGAAAAATGAAGAAGGATGGCAGTACAGGGCACACACACACATATATGTCTATAAGGAGTGGAAAAGAGACCAGAGGGCAGTTTCAGTGGATGGCTGAAGGCAAAGTATGAATCTCCTCCCTTTCCAGTGCATTGCCACAAGCTCATGTTCATTGGTGTGTACCTGTTCATCAAAGCTTAAGAATCCTGGGTCCATCTCTGATGTAAACTGTGCATAAGGAAAGTGAGCATAGGGAAGTCTGAATGGAAAGGGGTAGGTTCTTACTGACAGGCTTATTCATTTGAATACTCAGGCTTTGGCAGTAGGTAGGGTTGCGGTGAAATGGCATCTTCAGAGAACATGATAATGATGCAGATTTCATGTGATGGGTGTGTGGCAAAAATGTAAAAGATAACAATGATAATAGTCTGTTATAAACTACAGAGTGAAGATCAGCCTCCTGCACATTATTTCAGACTTGCTGAGTTCTCCAGATGACCCCTGAATGCAATTAGGAGCTATAACAGTTTTCTATATTCTAGATATTGCTTTCCTGCTTTTCAAGCTATTAAAATTCTGTATTATTTCTGCTCTAGCTGAAAAACTGTATCAGAGTTTGGCATGAGGGGCCTAGTCCCAAGATGGGATTGTGATATGAATGGCACAGCTTTGGTAGAATCTTGTTCATTTTTCATATTTAAACTTCCCACATTTTTCAGAATTGGATTTCTTCTGTTAAGTAATTCTGGGATATGATCAGTCAGCATGTATGTGTATGTATGTATATGTATGTATGTATACATAGAAAGAGGGAGAGAGAAAATCTAATTGGCTATTTTTCTTTCTTCTGTAAGATATTGGTAATTTATCATTTAAAGATATAAACAAGTCCTTTAAGGAAAACCATACAGCCTGTTACACAGGCTTATTGGTATAGGATTCTTAATGAGGGATTCCCTCTTGGGTAATAAACCAGAGTTAGAGGTCCTGAGTTCTAGTCCTATGATCGAGAAAATCTGAGTTGGAGTCTTGCTTTGTCACTCAGGCTGGAGTGCAGTGGCATGATCTTAGCTCACTGCAACCTCTGTCTTTCCTTCCCACATGGGTTCAAGTGATTCTCCTGCCTCCGCCTCCCGAGTAGCTGGGATTACAGGTGTGCACCACCATGCCCGGTTAATTTTTGTAATTTGAGTAGAGATGGGGTTTCATCACGTTGACCAGGCTGTTTTTGAACTCCTGACCTCGAGCCTCAAGTGATCCACCTGCCTCGGCCTCCCAAAGTGCTGGGATTACAGGTGCGAGCCACTGCGCCTGGCCCTCTTGTCCTTTTTATTACTTCCCTCACTTTTTATTAAGGATAGAGTTTATAATTATTTATGTCACATAGTGATTGTAGAAGATCAGTGATAAATGTGAAAAATACTTTGAGATCATAGAGAAAATTTATAATTAAATTGAATAAAAAACAAGGTTTATGAACAAATTTTTAGAAATTTTCAGACATCTGCCTTTCTCTTTCCCTCGCTCTGTCTCTCTTTTTTTGGCACATTTGATTCAACTGAGGAAAAGACCGAAAAGCATACATTAGTCACTTATTACCTGCCAGACGTGTGCTCAACATTACAATAGAACATACAACCAGCCTTGCTTTTTCTTGGTAATCATAGTATTTTTTAAGATGAAAGGCCATTTGTAACGTAATATTTCTAGTAGTAAAATCCCTAATTGACTGTCTTAAGTATCTTCAATAGCAAAGTATTGAAGTATCAAAAATATGTTCAAAGTATTGAAAATATATGCAAGAAAAGAAAGTATGGCTGGGCTGGTGAAGGTCATACTTCCCTGATTTATTATCAGTCTTGCAAAATCGGAGCCCCCTTTCCTTTTAGGGCGGAAACTTGTGATAGAGATACCTTCTTTCCTATCTGATTGATCCAGCCTGGTTCAAATGCCATACTCAGCAGTTCTAATGGGAAAGGATGTGATATCTAAAGTGTGGCTGGTCTGCTGAGCAACTGCTTTTTGATAGCGCTGGTGGTGGTGGTCAAAGGCTTATCGATTTCCATCAGAGGAAATGAGTTAGCAGGCTTCAAGATGCTCTCTTTCTATGTTTAATGCTCTTTCACTATCACTCTTGCATGAATTCCCAGAGCAGAGCTTAATAAGGCCTAGGGCACTACCATGGGGATGATTTAGAATGCGCATTGGAATTTAAGTGACACAAAAAAACCGCCCTATTTAGCAGGAGTATGTTTGAATGCCCTGGAGGTTAATTTTGTTGGTGAATATAAGGTAAATTAATTCACTTTTAATATTCCGTTTCCTTTAGAGACTTCCATAATTGGCACCCAAACAGTTTAACAGAGTGAATAAAGCTATCAGCAGCAAGCGATTTACCCACGAATCCTAATCTCTGGAATTCCAAAGCACTAAATACAAAACCAAACAAGATGTAGACCTGGCTGATCTCTGCTTTGAATAAATACTTTTCCAAAGGTACCACCAAGTCAGCTGGCCCTTTTTCTGCAGTTATCGTGACAGTAGATGTTAAAACCTCAGAAGAGGCCGGGCGCGGTGGCTCACGCCTATAATCCCAGCACTTTGGGAGGCTGAGGCGGGTGGATCACGAAGTCAAGAGATCGAGACCATCCTGGTCAACATGGTGAAACCCCGTCTCTACTAAAAATACAAAAATTAGCTGGGCACGGTGCTGCATGCCTGTAATCCCAGCTACTCGGGAGGCTGAGGCAGGAGAATAGCTTGAACCCAGGAGGCGGAGGTTGCGGTGAGCCGAGATCGCGCCACTGCACTTCAGCCTGGGTAACAAGAGCGAAACTCCGTCTCAAAAACAACAACAACAAAACCTCAGAAGAATTATAACATCAGCGCTGGAAAGGGCCTTAGAGTTTGGCATAGGGCAAGGTAAGCCCAATAGCAGTGGCAAAGTGAGTAACGTCACTCATTGCTAGTTAGTGGTGGAGCCTGAGTCTCTTGAAGCTTCTCAGTCTAGCAGACCAAAA
Source organism: Sapajus apella (assembly GCF_009761245.1). Classification (NCBI taxonomy): domain Eukaryota; kingdom Metazoa; phylum Chordata; class Mammalia; order Primates; family Cebidae; genus Sapajus; species Sapajus apella. Next base: position 2,645,324 of record NW_022437062.1, read on the forward strand.
AAAAAAAATCTTTTTAGTGTGTGTGTGTGTGTGTGTGTGTGTATATATATATATATATATATATATATATATATGTTTCCCCCCAAAGTAAGAGCACTGGAAGAAATTTTATAAGTTCTCATGTTAGTGGAAAACAACTAGGGAAAGAATTCCCAAAGGTTTAGTCTAATAGTTTTTCCACTTGTCAATTTGTTGACCTTTGCATCTAAAAAATATTTTTCAGTAAGAGGGATAATTAATATTTTCCCAGCCCAAAAGGACCCTCTTTTCTAGGTGACTTGCCTCCTCCCGTCTGGGAGTGGAGCCCAAGATGTTGATGTTTATGGGGTAAGACCCTGACCCTATGTACCTCAGTTGTCTCAGAGAGAGAGAGACTGCTCACCCAGGATGGGCCAATCCAGTTGTGTCTTGGAAGCTTGCCACTGAACTTCTGGTCAGACTGTGCTGATTGAGAGGTCATCTTTTTTAGCTTGCGCAGGGAGAAGCAAGTGCTTCTGTTGAGAGGTAAAAGGAGGCAAAGCCTCAAAAACAGAGAAGGGTGGGACAGGGACGTGGAGGGAGAGATAGAAACATGCAGGGAAAGAGAGACAAAAAGAAGGGGGTGAGAGAGAGAGAGAGAATTGCTGCCTTAGTTCTGGAGAATTTTCTCCTGTCTTGCTCTGCTTCTTCTAAGGATGGCTCTCCCTGCTCTTGGGACCCATGAGATTACCTTAAAAACCCCTCTTTTCGCTAAGATGATTCAAGTGGGCTCCTGTTAATTGCAACCAACCAAACTTGTTAAAACAAACACTGCTAAGATATTTGTTAAATTTCTAGTAGCAATTCAAGGTGACAGTTTTTAAGGATACCAAAATTTCAAGTGAGTGTCACTCTGAGGCTTTAGTCAGCATTTGGATTTCTAATAAATGACTGTAGCTTTTCTTGGTGAAGCGGCATTAGATTCATCTTTTAGATCTCAGACTGGAATTTTCATGGCTGGAATCATTAACTTAGTTTTTTTATGATGAAATTCATAAAAAATGTGATTAGCCTTTTAGACTATCATGTTTTCATTCTATGGAAGATTATATGTCTTTAGGTTAGTCTGACCGCATGTCTAATTGTTCTAAACTGGAACATTTGTTCAGTAACAATGCCTTTGTAGTTCACTTATAGGGGTGGTATTTGTCTTTTGTAATAGTGGCGTCACTTCCAGTTTTGGTGACAACAAAAAAACATTTGGAGATTGGGTTAGGGTATAATGAATCTACCAATGTTGAGAGTGGAGTTCATTTTCAGTTAGAGGGTCTCAGAAATGGGTATTTTTGACATAACTCAGAGAAGGTAAAGTGACCATTCAAATGAAGGCAAAGCATTTGCTATATTGTGGGCTCTAAAGAGTATCTGTGGGTGGATATTTCCTTGTTTTCTGAGGCTACTGCCATTATATTTTCCATTGGTTTCCGAGATTTTCATCAGAAAACCAGAGCTGGCTATTCTAGGTCAGGTAAACTAGCCACAAATGTCCTGTCCACAAGGGCAAAATGAAGGTTGTTAGTTCTTGGCATTCCAGACTTAAAATATCATTCTGAGGAGAGAAGCTTATGGAAGTTAGCATTCCTCTGGGTTTCAAGAGTCAATACTGTGTTAAAAACAAAGAGGTGATGGAATGCATAGTTTTCCTCTCTTGCCTTACTTTGGCAGGACCAGCCTAATAAGTGGAATTTCAAGTGACCCACTGGGAAGGCTCTACAAGATTTTTAGCAAATCTTTCACAAAGTTTTGAGCAGGACAGCAAACCCAATGTTAGGTGAGATAGTCACTCACTGGTGTATTGAGGGAAACCCAGAAAGGCTCCCTTCTTCCAAAATATCTTTGTGACCAGCAATGTACCTGTAGTTCCATAATTAAAGATTCAGTTTTGGTTTAAAAAATTGCCCCATGAGCACACACATATTCCTGGGAAATTGACTATTAATAGATAGCTAATCCAGTGACTCTCAAAAGAAGTCACTCAAGGACTACGTATCAAAATTGGGAACTCTTTTAAACTGGATGCTACATCCTCCTCAAAATTCTGAAACAGTCCCTTTTCTTTTCCATTTCCCCACTATTCCATGTGCCTTATCTTCCAGGTGTGCTGGTTTGGGACAAGGTGGAGAACTACTGATGTAATCTTTGGTGTGATTTTTCTGGAATTGACTTCTTCAGTAACAGCTAAATAATACTGGAGTATTAAGGCACTAAACATTTGGATGGAGAAGGGAGGAAGAAGGTATAATTTTGATGCTGGGTGCAGCACTTTTTAATATATATATATATATATATATATATTTTTTTTTTTTTTTAAGACAGTGTCTCACTCTGTTGCCCAGGCTGGAGTACAGTAGCGTGATCGCAGCTCATTGTAACCTTTGCCTCCAGGGTTCAAGCGATTTTCCCTTCTCAGCTTCCTAGCAGCTGGGATTACAGGCATGTGCCACCATGCCCCGGTAATTTTTTATATATTTTTTAGTAGAGATGGGGTTTCACTGTGTTGGCCAGACTGATCTTGAACTCGCAACCTAAATGATCTGCGTGCTTGAATATTTTTAAAGAATCTTCATGGTGGACAGTCATGGGAGGGTGCTGCAGAATTCCTGCACTCATCCAATGTCAATTTTGCGGACTCCAGGGCACAGACAAGGAGTTTGGTTTCCAGCACAATGCCTGGGAGTAAGGGGATGAGAAAGGCTGGGACAGTGGAGATTGGAAATGCCTGAACACAAGTTTAGGTACTTAACCATTATGCCTGGGGCTCTTCTTGCTTTTAGTTGAATGAAAAGGATGAGACTGTTATAATGCTGACACAGATTTGTTTTGCTCTTGGATATTATTTTCCATCCTGGATGCCAACAGGGCATATTGATTGCTGCAGAGGGAACAAACAGGACCCTTTTAGACAAATGGCTTTGATATTTGCTAATTGAATTCACCCATGCAAACCATATTGCTTTTCTCAGTATCATCTTCCTGGATCTGGCCACACTGCTGCTGAATCCGTGTGGGGAACCATGGGCCTGCTGGTGTAATGCATTTGAGAAGCCCCTGTGCTGCAGAGCTCTGTGGCTGGTCCTGGCAGACTGGTGCTACCCCAAGGATGTCTAATCCTCATGTACATATATTCTGGAGAAAGACTTCTGAGAAAGCTACAGAAATCGGTGAGCCTGAGAGAATCACGGCCAATTAACAAATGTTTCAAAGGTCACTTAACGGCTACTAAACTAAGAGAAATGAACAACCAGTTCCCTACAGTGTTTCCTGATTCGGGCTGATCAGATTCATCTGTGAAACTTAAAAAATACAAACATATTAAAGGAAGGAATGCTTATGGTGAACAAAACTATAAAAGTCTATAAATGTAAAAAGTTCCTCTCTTCTTTCCCACCCCCAGATATCTTGGTCCCTAAATGTAAGTATCAAAAAACAAAGTTCCTTTACAATTTTGCTATTAATAAACAGAGCAGGTAGACAGATGCATACCCGAATGATATCATGCTCTTCATATTATTTTGCAACTTGTTTTTCACTTTAGCAATCAGAATATACAGATCTATTTTTATCTGGTGGTCTGAATCGAAGGACGCTCACGTGACTTTGACTATCTTCTTGCTGGAAATGTGTAGGGGAGATAAAGGCATAGAAGCCACTGGTCCTCTAACTTTACCTGGAGGGCCTGTTCAAACGAGATTACTACTCACTTACATCCTTCCCATTCCACCCAAAGTTTCTGAATTTAGAAAGCGGTCCATGGGGAAGTTTTAAATAAGAAATATACCTTTTATTTTACACGTTTCCAGGAAGGCACACTGTGATGCATTATAAACAAGCTGAAACTGTTGCCATGGTGGGCAGTTTTCCATGGTGGGATATGAAAACACATTCTCTGAAATGTGATTCTTCCTGTATCTTCTCTTGCTTGCAGTTAGTTCTGAGCAAGAACAGATCTACTGGATGGTGAGAAAATGGACAGGGAGTCCTCAGACTTCCTCTCTGTCCGTGCTCCCAGCTTCTTTCTGTGTCCTTTTGCAACCCCTTCAGTAGTTTCTCCCTGTGACTCCCTGTGTCTTTCTTACCAATCCTTCCTCTTGCTATTAAACTCCTCCTCCTCCTCACTTTAAGAAGGCACTCTTAAAAAGTTGGACCTTCTAGTCCACCCAGAAACAAATTGAGATAAGCTGTTTGAGAGGCTGCTTGATAGGCTGTTGCAGTTCAGACAGATTAAACAGGATGACCTCACTGAAAAAGAAACCACACTTAATAGCTTTAAATGGGACTGCTCTTAACTGGGTCACCCTGAACCACTGCACACACTTGTTACAAGTGAATGTGGTGGTTTGGGCCAGAGTGAGTTGCCAGCAAGATAGTTTAAATGCCTTTGCTTTCAGAGATGAGCCAACACCTTATAATGTAAGCAGAGGGAAGAAATATGTAGGTTTATCTGATACTCAATCCCAAACCCTGAATCCTATTCCTGAGACATCTTGGGAAATTGACATTCTCTCTCTCTGCTTCTCTCAGTGAGAAATTTGTGGAACACAAGTTCTTCAGAATAGAGACTCCATCCATGTCTCACCCACGTTGATCCTCAATTAGGGATTTCCGATCAACACAGTTTAAAGTAACAGTAAAGAACATCTCCTTTAAATCAGAAAAACCAGATCTCCACTCCCAGTTTCCCTATCAGGGCTGGTTGAATAATAAGTTCATACAAGAGCTTATCACAGTACTTAGAACATAGTAAATATTTAACACATTTTAATTATTTGTTAGTTTTTATCTTGAAATGGAAGCTGCCTCTATCAACAGCCAACATAAAAAACTCCGGGCTGTATCCCAAAATATGTGGCCCAAATTTTAACTAAACCAAAACTTCTAGAAAGTTTTTCCTAAATATCTTTGACTTTGTGAGGGATACTAACTTTTAGTAGCTTGTTCTCTCAGTCTTCTAAAGGGGAAACAGATTTTGCCTTAAATATGCTTTTTAATTTTTGCCCCGAAGAAGTATGTAATAAACAAACAAATTGTTACTGTAACAGAAAGATTCTATTTCCTATAGCTTGCTTGATAAATAAAATCATTAAATTGGAATTCTTATCAACTTAGTTGTAGAGTTCTGCAGTGTTTCATCAAGTTATGTATTAAAGGAATTGAAAGAGGGTTTTGTAAGATGAATGAAGGATGTGCTTCATTTTAACTCAGACCTGTTTCTGAGAATGGCCTTTTGTAGTACAGCAGGACAAGGCCTGTAGCCTTAAAGAGAGGTTTCAAACAAGGCAGCTTACTTTACTCTTTTATTCATTTATTCAAGCTTGTTATGAAAACACGTTTATTACATGCCTCCTACATGCCAAGGTTTGTGCTAGATGTTGAAAATACAATCTATGGAAAAGCAAACGTAAAGAGGTAGAACACTGAGACTTACCAATTATGTTGAAAAGAAAAGAAAGAGAACAGGATGAATTCTCCAGTAGAGGTAAGAACAGAGCTGTAGGAATGGAGGAAGAAATGACTAATCACCTGTGGTCAAGGAAGGCTCAACCAGAGGAACTGACTCCGTACTATGTAAAAACAGCACACTTGGTGGCATGACACCCACCAGCTTCCTGCATTTTGATTTCTGACTGACCCAGCTTTTGCTTCTGATCATTTCCTTTGGTTGGTCAGTCTGCCTGAAGCTCATATTCTACTCAGTCTACTTTTCTATATATTTCTAGAATCTAGACAGGATTATATATTTGGCATGTATTGGACAACTTTTGCTTTTGATCAGTTCCTTTGGTTGGTCAGTCTGCCTGAGACTCATATTCTACTCATACTCTATTTTTTAAATATATTTTTCTAGAATCTAGACAGGATTATGTGTCTGGCATATAATAGGTGCCTAATCAGTGTTCAGCTGAAACAGTGATGGCTCATGGCTTCAATAAGCTTACATCCTCATTCTTTTATGCATAGAATGGATCTTCCTTTTTGTATTTAATCCCACATTTCTCCTCAATGTTAACATTCAAGATAAATTATTTGTTGGAGCTTTCGCTTCCCCACTTCCAGCCAGAGCTCTGTACATGATCAATTGATGCTGGGCTCCTGCTGCCCTGTTGTCTCCTCCTGGCACCTGGCATAGTGCTATAGTCCCTTCATTGCCTTGAGGCTGTGGATTTATCCCTTAAGATGACAAGTAAGTTCTTAGAATATCCTTGCAATGTCCAGAGATTTTCAGACTACTTCAGAATTATAACAGATGCCTATTGATTCACCTCCAAAGTGACAGTGAAAAAGACCTGCTGAATTTTAGGGCCCTGGACTTGTAATTCTATACTGTGAGAAGTTGCCTAGGTGAAGTTTTAAGCTAAAGGCTGATCACACCGCTTTATGAACTAATCTTTTCAAATAGCTCCAGACAAGAGCAAGAACACTCCTGCTCAATGAATTCTAATCTAGCTTAATAATAAGACTCTCCATTAGAAACCAAGGTTGAAGGCATATGCCAGGGAAAGGGGGATGAAATTCCCTAAAGGAGTAAAAAGAATCGCTGATGTATTTGGGGTTTTCTTTGTCTATTCTCACTTTTCTTTCAGTTAAGGCAGGGTTCTGCTATGTTGTCCCAGCTGGGTTTAAGCTCCTGACCTCCTGCCTCAGCCTTCCAATGCCTTGAGATTAGAGGTATGAGTCACCATGCCCAGCCATGGGTTTTTAAAAAATATATACAATGTATCTGGCCAGGCACAGTGGCTCACGTCTGTAATCTCAGCACTTTGGGAGGCCGAGGCAGGCAGATGACCTGAGGTCAGGAGTTCGAGACCGGCCTGGCCAACATGGTGAAACCCTGTCTCTACTAAAAATACAAAAATTACCTGGGCATAGTGGCAGGTGCCTATAATCCCAGCTACTTGGGAGGCTGAGGCAGGAGAATTGCTTGAACCCAGGAGGTGGAGGTTACAATGAATTGAGATCGTACCATTATACTCCAGCCTGGGTGACAAGAGCAAAACTGCATCTTAAATAAATAAACAAACAAACAATGCCTCATGCACTGTGCTATTTTCATGCACTGTGCTATTTTCTAAATTTATTTCCTTTAATCTTGGCCGATCAAGACTAGGATTTTTCACAAGATGAATTCAATAGAAGAAATTTCTCAGTAGGCCCAAAAGTTTAGTATAAAAACCCTAATATTGTCTCTGTTTCCTTAGCATTTGATATGTTTACCATTCTTTCTGAAGTCTCCTTTTCGTTCTACTAGATGATGAGTTTTTTGAAGGCAGGGAGGGCCTTAGGCACTTACGGCTATCAATGTTCAGCATCTAAGAACGAACCAAGTATACACAGGTGCTCAATAAATACTTACATATTGTGTATCTGCCTGCCAAACTGCTGATCTTACAAATCTGAAATTATTCCTTCAAAGATAATAACCTAAAATCAGATTAAGGTGTCCTGAATAGATGATGATTATAGTGATGAAGGTGAAGATAGTTGTATTTGCTGAGTTAGTTTACTAGCTTATCACAGCAGTAAAACAGGAACAGCTCCCAGTGAGTTGTGAACTTGTATTTACAGCTTGTGTAGTGTACTCCTATAGTCAAACAGAGCTTGACCATGCGACTTGCTTTGCCTAATAGGACATCAGTAAACATAATGCAAGCAGAAGCCTGACAAAGCACCTGTGGCTTGTCTTCTTGGAATACTGCTGCTGGTGAACAAGCCCAGACTAACCTCCTTTAGAATGAGGTACCATATACATAGAGAGAGAGCATTTGGAAAATACAAAGAGGCCATTCAGCCATTCTGGCCTTTCCAACTATCCCACCTGAGTCCCCAGATATGTGAATAAGGCCACTCAGCACCTTCTTGGCCCAGCCAACATGTCAAAAGTCTGTAATCACATGAGGGAGTCCAGTCATTGCCATCTGAAGACAAAAAAAACTGACCAGATGAGCCCAGCCTGAATCACCAGTCCACAGAATCATGAGCAAATAAGTGGCTGTTCCTTTTTGCCACTAAGTTTTAGGGGGACTTTCCATGCAATAATAAGTAACTGATGCAGTTACTCTGTTTGAGGGACTGAGATAATTAATTTATTGTCTCATTTTACTCACAAGATAACGTTTTAAAGTGTGTACCATTAATATCGCTACCTTACAGAGAGGGAATCTAGCATTTAGAGAGGTTAGGTAACTTGCCGAAGCTGGCAAAGCTGGTAATGATGAGGGAGGGATGTGAACCCAGGTCTGTCTGATGCTAGAGTCTGGTTCTCAACCATTGCTCTGTATTACTTCTGTGATGAACTTTGCCAATCTGACCACATCTGGGGTTTATCATCTTCTGCTTCTTTAAATGGACCTAGCCTACACTTGGGTCTTTATGGGGCTTTGGTTGCTGCAATAAAAAAAATTATCACTTGTTGGTAAGTCAGGTGTTGTTTTTGTACAGCTCATACTGAGATGAAGTATTTAGACTGAGATGAAGTATCTGAGAAAAGACCCCAGGATATTATCAGCAAGGGAAAGAAGAATTTAGTTTTCTCTTATTTTCGCATTATTTTCTCAAATTGTTCTTAGTAGTTTATAATAGAGTATTTATTAAATACCAGAGGCAAATGAAATATCATAAAGTAAATTGAATCATGCCAAAACAAATGACAGATTTTACAATTCAGCAAAATCTGAAATATTTCTGTCTTAATGTTTTCAGCGTGCCTGTTAGCAACATAAATTGTGGTCTAAAAGGGCCGCTCAGTCTTGCAACATTTGTTTGCTATCAGCATCTCAGAGGAAGTAAAGAAGCTGGGATTGTTCATCTTTCTGAAATGTATTGGGAGTAGGTTGATATTCTATCAGTATACAAATTTCATTTTGAAAACCAGGATGTTGTTTCAAGGACTATGTGGGGGCATTTCACAGGCGTCCTGGTCAGGCTGGCACACGAAGTTTTCTAAGACTCTTACTAATCTTCAAAATAAGATAAGTGTAGTAGCTAATTTCAGAATATGGGATCTTTCAGGGATAAAAGCAAAGCCATCATTTCTGAAACTGTGAAGGCAATGCAAATCTTTATAAAATTACCTCTTGGTAAGGACCTATAGATCAATAGAAGCAGTTTAGTCTTTGAAAGCTATTATTTGGGGACTTCCTCAAATGTGGGAAAAGCAAGGTTTCTGGAACCATTTGGAAAGGTTTTGGCTTTGGCAATGATTATTAAGAGGAAATAATTATCTACTCATTTTCATCCAACTTTTTTTTTTTTTTTTTTTTTTTTGAATCACGTCTTACTCTGTCATCCAGGCTGGAATGCAGTAGCACAATCTTGGCTCACTGCAGCCTCTACCTCCCAGGTTCAACCAATCCTCTCACCTCAACCTCCCAAGTAGCTGGGATTACACATGTGTACCACCACAGCTGGCTAACTTTTATAATTTTAATAGACACAGGGTTTCACCATGTTGGCCAGGCTGGTCTTGAACTCCCGATGTCAAGTGATCTGCCCACCTAGGCCTCCCAAAGTGCTGGGATTACACGTGTGAGCCTCCATGACTGGCCCAACATATTATATTATAAGGTGATAGAATATGGGTTTTTATAGCCTTGAAAATGTTAACCTGTGAAATGAGTAGTGTTCGGTCTGTTTCACTTTTATAATCTCAGAAATTGTGGGGACATTAGAAGTTATCTCACTCAGCCTTGTTCCTAAATGTTAGCTTCCTCCATGAATCTCTGGTCATCTGGTTGCTCTTTAAACATTTCTGTTGAAAAAGATATAATCACTTGATAAGATAGTCCATTCCATTTTTGGAATGCTTTTATTGTTGCAAATCTCATCTATCTAATCAACTCAAAGCTTCACTTATATCTGCTCTTTGGAATGGTTTTTAATGAGACTAATTTTCTTCTATGTGGGAGTTACTTGTCTTTATCATCTTAGGCACCAGCCTCTGGACTGTGGATACATAAAACTCCAGAATTTGGCTCACACCTGTAATCCAAGCACTTTGGGAGGCTGAGATGGGCAGATCACCTGAGGTCAGGAGTTTGTGCCCAGCCTGGCCAACATGGTGAAATCCTGTCTCTACTAAAAAGACAAAAATTAGCCAGGTGTGATGGCAGGCACCTGTAATCTCAGGAGGCTGAGGGAGGAGAATCGCTTGAACCCAGGAGGCAGAGGCTGCAGTGAGCCGCGATTGCTCCATTGTACTCCAGGCTGGGTGACAAGAGTGAGACTCCATCTCAAAAAAACAAAAAACAAAAACAAAAAACACCAATCCAAAACAAACAAAAAACTCCAGAAGTGGGCTCAACCTTCCTAATTTAAAATAAGCTAAGGGATGATTCTGTAACCAACAACTCCAAAATCTCAGTGGCTCATTCCATAAGGCCATTTTATGTTGGCTGGGAGCTTCATACTGTCTCTGTTGTCCTCATGGCAGAAGGAAAAGAACACATGGCAAAGCTCTGATAGATCTGTTTGAGGTTTCCCTTCTTGGAATAAATAAGAGGCTCACATTTCTTAGGCCAAAGTAAATCACATGACCAAGACTGAATTCAAGAGAGCAGAAAAATAGATTTCTTCCATGCAGAGAGAGAGAGAGAGAGAGAGGCATTTGTGAATAGCTCTATCACAGACTACAACTAATCTGAATACGAATATTAGAGTCTTAGGAACATAGTCAAAGATTCATTCTTTCACTTTCTTAAGCCATGTTAAAATTTTGGCTTTATAAATCTGCATTTTGGTGAGACATTTATTGGTATGAGTTACTATACCAACATAAATGCCTAACAGGACACTAAACAATTGATTATTCAAAAGTAGAATTTTACTTTTACTGTTATTAATTCTCTTATTTATTTCAGCATGGAGGTCATTTCCTTATTAGATATCCCTTCCAAATTGTCATCAGTATAACCAGGATGTCTCCAATACTTTCATTTAAATCAGGGGTATATTTGATTGCAGAACCTCATGATCTCTGTCAATGGTGATGATACTTGATGTAAGTAATTTAATGTAAAGTGGTTTTGCTGCTTTTCCTTTATCTTTTGGAATTTTTATTGCTATAGCAATACATACTCATATATTTAAAAAATATATAAGAAAAGAAATCTAGTTGGATGTTCAGTAAAACTTGTAGCTTGAGTCCAATTAGAAAGGACCTTTATTTTTCTCGTGAGTGGAGTCTTGCTCTGTCCTCCAGGCTGGAGTGGTGCAGTGGCACAATCTCAACTCTCTGCAACCTCTGCCTCCTGGGTTTAAGTGATTCTTGTGTGTCAGCCTCTTAGTAGTGGGATTGTAGGCCTGTGCCACCATACCCACCTAATTTTTGTATTTTTAGTAGAGATGGAATTTCGCCATGTTGGCCAGGCTGGTCTCAAACTCCTGACCTCAGGTGATTCGCCTCTCTTGGCCTCCAAAGTGCTGGGATTACAGGCATAAGCCACCTGTGCCTGGCCCAGTTAAAAAGAACCTTTAATAAGAAGGGAGGTTTTTCAGAGAATGACAACAGTGGAAATTTTCTTAAGAGAAGCAAAGATTCATGTGATCCATTGACAATCTGTGTGAGAAGTTGAACTCACATATTCCACCTTGCATTTTGGGTGTCAGGGAATCAGTAGCACCTTAAAAATAGCCGCAGCAGGATAAAGGATGAGAGGAAAAAATAAACACTGTTAAGAAATAGTTTATTAGGGAAGGAAGTAAAATGAAGCACACTGAACTAGTCATGTGCAGAATAAATATAGACAAGCACCCTTCCAGAGATATACTAGAAAAAAAACCCAACCCAAATACACTGAAAGGAATCCAAGGATAGAAATAACAGCTAAGTGGGCTAAGATATTAGCTATTGTTTAGAAGGAAGTACCTCACATAGAAAAATAAATGCTGAAAATAGAACTGAGCATTACGTGGGGGAAGAAACCACTTTGACCAAACTATGTATATATAAAGTAGTAGATGAGGCTCTTAACATTCTAAAGTGGTATGGGAAGGCAAACCATGCTTTTTAAAGATGATTTTTTAAAGTGTATTAGAAAAGGAATTACTACTTCTTCTTATAGCTGTCATGAATAGAAAATTTAAAATATTTAAGAAACATTTATTTAAATAAGTTTTGGATTGCTCTTCTTTTTCTGGGTACAAGTAGAGATATTCTTTGAGCCACAGGTCTAAAAGATTTTGTAATTTTTTTTTAAGATTTTGTAATTGCTTGTGTAATATTTCCAGCAGATATCAGCCCTCATGCTCCTTTAGATCAACTTCAGCGAGCCTTTTCCATAAAGGGTCAGAGAGTAAATACTGTAGGCTTTGCAGGCCATATGGCCTCTGCTGCAGCTCCTCAACTCTGCCATTGCAGTGCAAAAGCGGCCATAGATGATACATAAATGAATGTGTGTGGCTGCATTCCAATAAAACTTTATTTACAAAAACAGGTGGAAGGCTGCACCTGGTCCATGGCTGCAGGGTGCCAACCTTCCTGCTCCAGACCATAGGTTGCTTCCAGGTGATAAAATAATTGATACCTGCTTTCTATTCTGTCTATCTTTTTTCTTATGACCAATTTCATTAAATTCGGCCAAATTCCTTACACTGTACTGATGTGATAAGTCACATTTGGGTTTTTATTTTTTCGGAAATGACAGAATTGAAGGTTTCTTTGATAGGATTCTTCTATTCAAGAATGTTGTGTTTTAAGAAAACATAATATAGAAGACACAAAATTTCAAAATATTAATTAAAGGGGACGGTTATTCACCTAACAATACTTCTCTTGCTTTGCAAAAGAACTCCGTGAGGAGTTTCTCTAAAATACTTCTGTCCTTCCCTGACACCACACTATTTATTTACAGACAATATCTTACTAAAAAACGTAGGAGAAAGGTGGGGAGAGAAAAATTGGCTAAATTATCCAAAAAGATTCTTAATTGAAGAGCAACGTAATGCAAT
>NW_022437062.1:2658383-2791247 GCF_009761245.1 Sapajus apella
GTATTTAAATGCAGTTAAAAGGAAAACAATATTTAGGTACTTTTCAGACACACAATTACTTCCTGAATAAAGATGTGGTATTTTCAGCTCTCTGCTTCCATTGCAGATTCCACAGCCCCTTCGTTTATCCATGCTAGTTTGGGTGCTGGTTCTGTGTGAAGTGAAATAATAAATATCTTGTATGTTAGCCACGATGTGCAGTCTACTGTTCACAGCAACAGGAAGTGTTCATTTTTAGACTGTAACATTATCTCTAAAAGATCAAGAATGGATAAAATAAGATTTGCTATTCAAGCTGACTAGACCCTGTATCCTGTAATTTCCTTTGACCACTAGAATTCTGTAGCAAGTTTTATATTTGAAAAGACTTGGAAGAATTCATTGCAAAGGATTATATCATTTTATTATTGTCTTTTCCACTCAAACACCAGTTTTTAGGAAGCCAGCATTAATTTTGATTAACTGAAGAAAAAACAAAGTGACAAATTAATGGAAAAAAGTATTATTTCTAAAATATTTTCATTCTTTTGATTTTATCCATGTTTGGTGAACACATATGTGTGATAAACCAGTGAATTTTGAAAAAAATAAATACTTCAAAATGCGTTAAAAGGAAATGTAACCAAAATCTCAAACACTTCAAAAACAAAAGAAAAATACAATATTCTCCCAATACTGCTTTCCTTTGCTTCTTCTAACTTCTGGATAACTGGGTGTCTCTGGATGCAGTGATTCGCAGTGCGTCTTTGTTTCTTGCAACTTTGAGGTCACACCATGTAGATAATGATCTTGAGGAAGAAAGAAAAGGCAAAGGGAAATATGAAATAGCTATAAATTTGATTTTTTTTTTTTGCGTAGACAAAATAAATTCTAAATGATCATTGTTATTTTTAAAAATTCCAGCTTTACGTAAGACAGGATCATACATCTAAAGTCCTGCTCAAACCATGCAGGGTGTAAAGCTGGAAGAGATGAGCTCTTATATCGGCAGAAACGTTTTGTTTGTGGTCGGTAGGGTAAAAACTCCAAGAGGAAAAGTTTGTCCTAGTTAAATATGCACTGAACACGAGCCCCTTCCATCTCCCCTATCTTGTATCTTCAGCGTCTACCTTGAAATCTTCCTCTCACTCTACAGACATATACTCACCTCCTCCACTAAGGAAAATAGCCTCGTGAATCCTGAATTCCAGCTTAACCTGTTATCCTCCTGTCCTTTCTCTTTTCCTCTCAGTTAAGCTTCTTGAGAGCATAGTGTTTATTTAGTCTCCATCACCTACCTCCTCAATTCACTGCATCTTTCATCCCCTAGCCTAGGAATTTTTTATTCAATTGCTCAATCTAGTGGGCCCTTTCAGTTTCCTTTTCTGTTAAGACAGAGGCCCATGTTGCCTTTTTTATTAAAATTTTCGTATTGCTAGGCTTGATTCGTCATTTGCACGTGTATCTCTTTCAGTAGAGTGGGTGTCCCAGGAGGGCTGGGATGCTATTTAATTTGAAACCTATGATCATAATGCTTGGCCTATGAAAGTTCTTCAGAAATGTTTGTGAAATAGGTTTTTCCTAATTGGACTGCAGTGATTTTTAGAAATGTGGAAGTACCAGGGCATTTAGACAAACTTGTATTACTGTTGGTCTGTTTAAATGATGTGGCCTATCTTTCCACATGGTTTGGGTTTGAGGGACTCATTTCCTGTTTCTTTTGCTGCTTTGAAACACCCCTGTGAGTTTAGTCCGCTCTCTCGGAGGAGGTCTGGGGCCTGCAGCGGGTCTCCCAGTCAGGTCTGGTGGTGATGCAGGACATCGCATTACTGGCTTAGCCGCCTGGGGTGGGAAGAGCAAGCAGCTACACAAAAACCCTGGGGAAACCAAATGCGTCCTCCACACCCAGGCGGCTGGGGCTGGCTCCGGTGCAACAAGGGCAGGCGACTTCTAAACAGCAGCTGGGACACAGCTTGCTCAGCACACACTGTCATCAGATGTGTCCTTTATGCAACTTTCTTTTTTTTTACATCATTATAAAACAGTATCATATTCTAAAATTTTGGATGAATAAAGAAGAAAATCATTCCTATGAGCTGTACACATTGATATATCGAGGCCACCTTTGACAGTCCTTTTCGTAAGCATTTTTAAAAAAATTGGTTGTCATTGTAGTGTCCGCTTTTTTCACTTACTGGATGATAAGGAGTCTGTTGCTATGTGGTCCTACAATCATTTAAAATCAGGACACTTTTATATTACCTTTTCTAAATAAGGAAATCTTGAGGTATATCTGCCATCCTGAACAACGTTCCTGAAGAATTGAATTCCACTGTTGTCCATGATGCATGAAGGTGGGGGAATTCCCATGACGCCAGGTGATGCTGTTTCTCTGCAACAGCTACTCCCTTTCTGTGATCTTTCTACAAGTAGAGTTAAAGGCTGCCACACGGGTCATGGTGGTTTTCTTGGAGCAAAATTCGCACTGTTTTACTAAGTGATTCCAGTCTCGAGATAATTACATATGTAGAGAGAGATTTTATGTACTAGAATATTTATTTTAGTGCTTCTTTTTATATGTATGATTTTTAAAAATTAGTAACAATCTAGAATGCCCAAAAATTGAGGAATGATCAGATAAGAACAGGATAGGATAATCTGAGTCTGAAGTTAAGCAGAAGTCAAAAAAGAGAGCAGTCGATCAGTATTTCTACACAGATCAGTCAATGAACAAAGTATGTGTCATACTAACTCCAGATGAGCTTTGAATTGCTCAGAAAACACCAAAACAAAGGGAAGTTCATTTGGGAAATTTGGAGGAGAGGTTAAGAATCATTTCCTTAAGACACAGCTGGGCAAATCTGATGTGCGAGCAAATCAGAATGTCAGTGATGCTTCCTGTCACTCCAGCATCTTTCCTACAGACTTTCTTAGTTCTGTTGTCAAAATTTGCTTTCGATTTTATTTGCATATTTTCTGCTGTCTCCCACAATGATCTCCAAGTTGGGTATGCCAAAGCAGACCATTTTCCTTCAGGGTTTATTTCCATTTCTTGCTCTTCTGGGACAGTGGAGTGCATAAGAAGCAAGAGAACACCTTTGTAGCCTGGTACAGCCAGAAGCTCTTGTTAAATCTTGTCTTGACACGTATAACTCCTGAGATTACAGAGCCTTCTGCATGACAGCTGCTCTAAAGTCTCATGGACTGGCTATAAAATGGGAAGTTATAAAAAAGGACTGGTATTTGCTATCCATTGGAAGAAGAGCAGTGTTTATTGAGTGTGATGACCATCACTAGGGCTGGTTACCATGCATTTTTAGTCCTTCTTGTCCCCTATTCTGGGCACAAGGCTGGAATTCATTTCCTGGACTTATTGTAGTTGGGGTGGTATATTAGTTCTGACAAATGAGTTATGAGGGAAAAGTAATATGTGTTGATTATAGGCTGCACATTTTATTAGCAGCATAATTAACCAATGTCTTGTTGTCCCCTCTGTCATGACAGCTAGCAAGCTTTGACACTGTTGGTTACAGAGCATTGCTTAAAAGATAAAGTCACAAGGCAGCTGAGAATAGGGAGTGATTATGAATTCGCACTATTTTGTTTTTTCAAAAAAGAGTTTCAGTGTTAAATTAGTAAGTCCTCACCTTCTTTCTTTCCAAGTAGGGTATGCTTGTCATGACAAGATTCAGCAAGTCTTCAACCTTCTTTCTTTCCACATGGGGTAGGATGAGGCAGATTTCTTCCTCTGGTAGCCTTCGGGCATGACATTGTAGCCCCTCCCTTGCCGAAGCACAAAAGCCTGTGTCTTGGCTGGAGCTTTCCTGGCTCCCAAGTCGAGACCTCTGTGCCCAGTGTATCCCCATGTGTTGATGCATCAAGTTTCAGTGAAGCCTAGTGTGAAAGAGATCAGACCCTGGAGTCACATTGCCTGGCTTGGCCATTTAACATCTGTGTGACCTTGATTAAGTTAACCCCTGTCAGCTTTGGTGAGTGTTTTGTAAAGTGGGGGTAGTAATAGTACCTTCCTCCTGGGCTATTTTGCTCATTCAATGAGGTAATTCATGTAAAGTGCTTAGTGTGGTATTTGGTACATGACAAGCACCTGTGTCTCTATCTGTGTGTATGCTGATTTGTTTTGTACGTTTAGAAATAACCTATGCAAAGTAATCCTATCTCCATTTTAAGATTGTGAAGTTTTTTTCCTGCAAGATGAAAGAAGTCTTAGGTAGCAAGTAACCAGTTTTTATTTTGTTGTACGTTTAGAAATAACCCATGCAAAGTAATCCTATCTCCATTTTAAGATCGTGAAGGTTTTTTCCTGCAAGATGAAAGAAGTCCTAGGTAGCACGTAACCAGTTTTTATTTTGTTGTATTTTTTAGCCACACCAAGGATGCAATATAGTCTGCCCTCTGTATCTGTCGGTTCTGCATCCATGGAGTCAACCAACTTCAGATTAAAAATATTCGGGAAATAAATTCCACAAAGTTCCAAAAAGCAAACCTTGAATTTGCCCCACACCAAGTACTACATTGAATCCAGGAGAATAAAGTGATGTGTAGGCATTGTTTAAGGCATGGCAAATAATTTAGAGAGGGAGTAAAGTGTAAGGGAGGATGAGCATAGGTTATATGCAAATATGTTGCATTTTCCATAAGAGACTTCAGCACCCAGGGTTTGGATATGGGGGTGGGGTGTGTCTTGGAACCAATCCCAACGGATATGGGGGATGACTGTACTTTGAAGAGAGGGAGTAGCAATGTTCAAAATGCAGGAAGTGAAAGAAACACAGAGAGCATTCTTTGGAAAGATACTTGAAGGTTTTCTTCTAATACTCATTTCAGACCTGGGTTCCCACCCTTTCCCCATCAACTCAGGGAAAACATTTTTTGACACAAAGGGAGAAAAGAAAACATATTTTGAACAACACTTTTTTCTTGGAGATTTTCTTTTTGAAAATTACTTTCCATTTTACTGGGATGAACTAGCTTCTTTTGGAGGGTGGACAAGTCATTTCCCCTCTTAGATCTTATCTGCTTCTTATCTGTAAAATGAATGCATTAGGGTTGATAAGTCTTCCTATATCTGGTGTTCTTTGATTCTGCCATTCCCTGTTTAAGCCAGAGCCTAGGAATGTAGCTCTGAAGCCTGTTTCTGTTTTAGACGCTGGACTAGAAATTAAGCACACATCGTCCCAACTGCCCCAGCTGCCGGCCACTTAAGAAAAAGTGAGACTGCAGCCCTTGGATTGGATGTTAGTGCTCTCCGTGGATTTGACGTTAGTGCTCTCCGTGGCGTTAACCTGTTGTTGGTCTAACGTGTGGGGCCAGAGGAAATGTGCTCGAAATCTGTGGACATGGTTTTTGAACAAATGCAGTTTCGTTTCTTTCTTTTCCTTTTTTTTTTTTTCTTTTCCCCAGGAGTGAGGAGGGGGAGGAGAAAACTGGTCTTTGTTGTGAAGCCACAGTCCCAAACTTGAACCTAGAGGAATGTTAAAGTTCTGAAAAAAGTTACGGAGAACCCTTACAATTACGCACACAGTCACAACAAGAGGGTAAGAACTTTCAAGGCACTGGATTGAAGAGACACAAAAGTCAGGAAATGACCCTTTCGTCAGGATTTCAGAGGCCGCAGAGAGGAGAAACAAAGTCCTCTCACAACTTGAGAAACTTCGGCCTGTACCATCCCGAGGGGGCAGGGATGGGGGAGGCCCGGAGAGGGCAGTGGAAATTGACATCTTTGCTCTCAACGAGCCGTGAGTAAACTGAGGATTTCCCGACTGAAAGGACTCAGTGTCTGCCTTTCCCCGGCCCAGAAATAAAAGCGAGTTACAGCCGATCCTCATTGTGGAGCCTGCTGAAAAAGCAGCCCGGGTCGCCCCGGCCAGCCCCGGCATCCTGAATCGGAGCCCTGTGCGCGCCAGGCCGGGCCGCGCGCCCGGGTTGCAGGATGGCGTGCCCAGGCCAGCCCATCTGCGGCCGCGGGCCGGCGGGGAGGAAGCGTCCCTGGAGATGAATGGGGCTTTGTTCGCAGGCAGCCGCGGCTACCCTCGGCAGGCCCAGCCCGCACAACAGAGGCTGTATGCGAGAGGAATGGAAATGAGCCTCAGGCCCTGCCGAAGGAGCCCCATCCCCTTCCCTGCGCTGGGCTGAGGAATGCTGGCCAGCCGGAAAGGAAACCTCTCTGGGATCGCAGCTCTGCGCCTCTGAAACCCCATTGAGAAGAACCCTTTGATGCAATTAAAGCGCGTTTCACTGCAGGCCTGGGAGGACCGGCAAGCTTTTTTCTGTCTAGGACGTTTGTGTGCACCTTTGTGGGCTGGGTTACTTAGAGACCAGGAGGGAACTTGAGCTCCCTCTCTCGCAGACGTTCTGTAACATCAGAAAAGCGTACCCATAAACACTGGTTTTCACCAGGGGTGGAACCCAATTTGGACGCGATCCGGGCTGTCCTGCAGGCCGGGGTTCCTACTTTGAAAGGCTCTTTGGTGCGCCTTAAACCCACCTTCCCTGCTGTAAAGATTTAGGTGAAAAAGAAATGGCATTTGCAAGAGGAAGTTGGTTCTGAGGTTACTGCTGAGCGTTTTCCATTTTCTCAGTGGTGGAGTGGGCCGTGTCGCATATCCAGAAGTGATGTCACAGCCAGACCTGCAAAGTGATGTAACCTGCAAGTGTTGAAGGACTACAATGGGACAGTTATTTTGATACTCGGATTATTTTATAAGATTTCCCTACTTTTTCCATTAAGACAACTGTGTGACCTCAGAAAATCTACATAGCCTCTCAGAGCTTAATGTTTTTTGTATGTTAAAATGATTATCACAAAGCCAGAGAACGAAATGTCACTAAGTTCTGGGTGCTTGTGGAACTCTTTCTAAATTGGAGGTGGACACTTTATACACCTGCACACGTGGAACAGATGTGGGACTGGGACTCCGCTAAACAAAAAGATCCTACTGGGCCTCTGTTTTGTTGACTTTGTGCCACTTATTACTACGGCTAATTGTCTAATGTCTGTCTCCACTAGTCTATGCTTCCTTGAGAACATGAACCTTGTACGATAACAAGAAAAACAAAGACAGAGTCCTGCTCCCTCTCCTAGGCTGGAGTGCAGTGTGTGATCGCTGTGCAATCCCAGCCTGCATGCAGTAAGGTAGAATTCCTGGCCTCAGGCTGTCCTCCCGCCCCACCTTGGCCTCCCGAAGGGCTCAGATTACGGGAGGGAGCTACTGCACCCAGCCAAACCTGTCTTTTATTCTGCATCCCCCGTGCCCAGAGTAGTCCCTGACCCTGATAAGGGCTCAACAAATATGTTGAATGAATGAACGAATACATCCAGGGATGTGGAGATTCGTACTAACTTGCTGGCTGTTTCCTTAAAAATCTTAACAAGAAATAAGGAGAGCCTGGTAGGTATTTGGGGTTCTCAGTGAGGCATAAGTTCAGGAGAAATTTGAAGGAAAGGGTAGAAAAATATTCTTCAGAGCACAAACAGGCTGCAAGTGTTTCCTGAAATGACCCAAAGGAGAGTGCAACACTCAGGTGGAGGAGTCATTTTTTCCAAGTGAGTGGATGGTGAATACTGGCAAACGTGAATCATGTTTTATAGGCGTAAGGAGTGTGCCTAGTCAATCATTCATTCTCTAAACACCCCAGGGAAGCAGGGCGGGAAGAGCATTGGCCGTGCATGATGGGCATCATTGTTTCTTATATGTTGCTCTAAATGTGTCTGTGTGCTTCTTGTTATTTTGGGCCTGGTTTAGACTTCTTTGGTTGTTTTCCTCTGAGGTCTGGGATACATGAATATGTTTTCCACTCAGAAAATCCAATACACTTTTGCATCCCAATCAGGAAGTTGATAAATGTGAGATAGTAGATGACTTGCTACCTTAAATATACCTCCAGCTGTCTGCAGGAAATACCACTCAAGTGATGCCTAGGTAAGCAAATACATGGTGCTGTCTTCTCCCCTCACTCTTACACCAGACACACATTTTAGTGAACCCCAAGTTTCTCTTCACAGAATCAGTATATCAGTATGCTCAGCTCTCTTATTCTTTAATTCCCTCTGTTTTGTTTTGTTGTTGTTTTTTTTTTTGTTTGTTTGTTTGTTTTGAGATGCAATTTCACTCTTGTTGCCCAGCCTGGAGTGCAATGGTGCCATCCTGGCTCACCACAACCTCTGCCTTCTAGGTTCAACTGATTCTCCTGCCTCAGCCTCTGGAATAGCTGGGATTATAGGCATGCACCACTACACCCAGCTAATTTTGTATTTTTAGTAGAGATGGGGTTTCACCATGTTTGTCAGGCTGGTCTCAAACTCCTGACCTCAGGTGATCCGCCCACCTTGGCTTCCCAAAGTGTTGGGATTACAGGCGTTAGCCACCGCACCCAGCCTAATTATCTATTTCAAAGTTTAACTTCCTTACTTCCTTATAATTCCAGTAAACAACCTTCTCCACTGGTTCTAATCAGTAGTTCACATCTGTTCTCTCAGTCCGTGCTCCATCCTGACTCATCCCGGTCACCTGATCACCTTTGGCTACCTGCTGTGACATGCCCATAACCATCCTTCCCGCCACAACATCCACCCTGCCACTCCAGCTCGGATCCCTGCTCTTTTGAAAATAGCCAATCGGGATTAGTCTAGCTTGTGAGGTCTAACCCTAGTCAACAGGGGATGACACAGCAGTAGGAACAATCCCCATCAGGCATAAGTACCCCTTCCTCCCTTGTCCAAGCATGCGGCTGCCATTTTTCCATCCACATGGCACACCCTTCTATGGAAGTAAACTGCCTTGCTGAGAGGACTTATCTTTGAGTGCTATTCTTTTATGGCATTGAAATTTTATAACACACACACACAGTGATCAGGTGGTAATATAAAGTCCGTTTAAAGATGGGACTCCTCTGATTCCTCATTTGTGTCAGGGTACAATATGCCAAACACTTGGCTGCCCACAACTTTGTTTCTCCTCCTGTGGCTCTGCTTGGCTGTTATTCTAGTCATCATTTTGTCTTGATGTGGGCATCATCTCTGAGTGTTGAGACTCTTTCAGACTGTCCCATTCTTGTCTATTTAACCAGATGAATATAACCCACTTAAAAATTTCACGTGAGGTGATTCCAGGCTAGAACAAAAGTTGTACAACAGTAATATTCGTGGTTTCCCTCCCTTTACAGAACTAGTGAGTTTTCATCAAATCATTGGGTATTTCTGTTTCTTTCTGATTTACAATAAGCGTTTATACAGCAGCTTTATCCTCATTTCAGATTGGTCATGACTAGGCAGTGACTTGAGTGGATCTACCTGAGTCTAGCAAATAATCGATGATTCAAAAGGGATTGCTGAAAGCAAGGATAGAAGGCTCTTGTCTGATTACCTTTAAAGTCAAAAAGCTCAAGTGAACAATCATGTTTTATCAATTTTGATTTGTTTGCTTTTTTAAAAAGACTATACCTATTTATCTGGAAATACAATTCATTAGCGCCTTTTATCTTAAAAACCTACAACTCCACATGTTTGGGAATTGTGGGTGAGGGTAAAGTGTGCAGAGACAGACACCAGAAGAGAAAAAACAAGGACTGTCTTTCCATACTGCCAATTAAGAAATGACCTCACAGAGGTAGATTTGTCTGCTGTCACATACTGTGGAATTAGAATTGGATCTCTAGTCTCCTGATTTCCAAGATTCTCCTGAAGGCCTCTAGCACTTTAATGCCAGGGAAGTCTGCTATTTAGAGACCAGACTCTGGATCCCCAGGGGCTTAGAAAGCTGCCTCGTCTGATTTGATAAGATTGAGATAGCAATATCACATACCGCTTTTCCATTTTTGGAAAGTATACATTATGAGCTCAGCTTCCCTTTTCTTCTGCCTTATTTGTCCAGAAGCCAGAAACGTGAAGAGAAGACCTTGCTTTGATTTGCCAGATGACCCAGGGCCTTTTTAGTCAAGTTCCTGGAGAAGTTAGGGCAGAGCCGGAGACTTATTTGTTCTGTGTTTGGGGCAATAAAAGGGGAGGGGCTGCCTCCTCCAGCCTGTCCTAAAAAACCAAAAAGCCAGGCTATTTACTCAGCCCTGGGCTACTAAGTGCTGGGGTGGCCCGTGTTGACTGCATTGAGCCCTTGCAGATAGGTGGAGCTCTCTGGAACTGTTAGTCATGTGAGGTTGCCAGGGCAACTTAATGTCTTATGAGCTGGAATGCTTCAAGAAGTACAAAGAGACTACAAGAGTGCATTACAACTTACAGTCATGTGTTCAATAACATGTCATCTTTCCTAATGGGCTTTTATTTTTATTTTATATTGTGGAATTGAAAGATCAGAAGCCGGAAATTATCTGGACAGGATAAAGAGAAGGAAAAAATTAAAGGAGGGGGGCTATTTCATTCCTTATGTGGGCAATGTTTAAACAAGGAGAACATCTGGTCCTGGAGCGGGTCTCTGCAGCGCTGCTTTTAATTACCCCGTCATTTGGTCTCATGCTAAATTAGTGACTGTGGGAGCAGCTCAGATCTCCAAACTGACAGGCCCAAAGAGCTCAACTTAGCCTGCCACATAGTCGGAGGGGAAACACGGAGCTTCCGGTTTCATATTTAAACCAGGATTGACTCATAATTGTAGCTGTCAGGAGGGTGATGGAGACATTATGTAATCTGGTTCTTATGGCGATGTGTGTTTAAGGTTTCTGCTCTGTAAATTCCAGAGGAAATTTTGTGTCCATTGAGGGAGAGCTTGCCGGCTGCTCTGTGGTGTGCCCAGCAGGGTAATTACAGTGCTATTAAAGGTTCCTAAATCTGCCTGAATCCAAACATGAATGAATTTCTCCCTGAAAGGCCCTCCTGTTTTTCCATAGACTTTTAAATGTGGATGAGGTTAGGTGAAATCTGGCAAGCTGCAAAGAGGCAGTATGCTGGCCCAATAGGGAAATGTAATAATGGCAAGCCTTTCAGGTCCACAACTATTTTTTTCTGGACCACATAGTTTCCCTTACTATTTCCCATCATTTCCAGTCTCAGAGATTCTGAAAGCAGACACCAGTGGCTTCTGGAAACAAAGCACTGGGGCTGTGGATCATTTGTTCCGCTTTTATGCTGCTTGTCACTTGCCTCTCAGAGGTTTCAGGGTCTCTGTGGACTGGTGTTAAGTTTGCAGGGCAGCCAAGGAAGGCTTGAGGCAGATCCAGTGTTTGCTGCCATCCAGAAAAAGAAAAAGAAAAAGAAAAAAAAGTCAGATGAGCATGTTTAATTTTAAACTAAAAGGAATGTGCTTTTAACTATTTTGCTGGAGGGAAACTTGCGGTGGGATGTAATTGTTCTCTGTTCCCAAGTAGTGTAAGATTTGCTTGCATGATAAGAAGGATTCATTCATAGAGAATAGTGCTCATATTAGAAGAATAACAGTAAAGACAAAATAGAATTTTAAAAGGTGAATGGGAGTTATGAGGGTGGGAGTGATGAAGACTGAAACCCTCAGATACCCCCGATTGCTGGTCTGGCTGACCCAGAGTTCTTGCACCTGTATTGTACCTTCCTCCCTTTCTTGAAAAGATTCCCAGTCCACCATTACTTGGAGTGCTGTACTTGGCCTTTTAATGACATCACAACAGACAATGGTATAAAAAAGTAGTTTTAGTCAAAATTTATAGCTACATGTGTAAAAATATGTCATTAAAATGCTGGATGTCACAGTCATCATCCATCATCATCATCATCTACATTGTAATTGATTGCAGTTGAATGGTCTCTTTTGTCATCTCTATTTTTCTAGAAAAATGAGCAATTGGGAGAATTGGATTTTTTCCTGTTGGTCTTTGAAACATGGTACTGGGAGTGAGCAATGTTCACTTAGTAAGAAGATGGAAAGATCAGCACTGGCTTGTCCTACCAGGCCTTGGAAAGTTTTATTTAAGGTCATCCCATAAGTAGAATGGCTTGTCTTACTACGGAGGAACACATGTGTATTTTAGCTTTGCTTACCCAGCTCCAAGTGTTCAATTGATATGAGAAAGTTATTTTAGCAAAAATAATATATTTAATATGCTTCTGTATTTATACACATAGAAATGTATATTTAAGGCAATGATTAAACTTTACCCCTATTCTTTCACTGTCTCAGGCTGTAAAAGCTTCATTAGGAAATAGTGACGGTATAACAACTTGATTTATTTTCTCCCACGAGGCTGAAGTTTTAAATGAATGTTAGCCACTATAGCTTGAGACATTATCATCTGACTGATGGATGATACAAGGATGGATAATTTCATGAGTTGTCTAGCCAGAGTTTATTCATTTTTCTAGTCATTGAAATGAGAAGACTTGAAATGACTCCTGTTGAGATACTTTCAAAGGCAACCATCCTTGTAATGGATTTTCTCTGTCAGAAAATTAGGTACTGATTTGCCTATTTTTATTTTCCCTTTACTGGAACTTACAGATGGACTAGGGATTCCTCTTCTAATTAACCCATTTATGCCTGAGCTTGCAATTTTTTGAATTTTTGCAGTCAGACCTTGGTGATGTCCTTGAGCAGTAGGATATAAATAATTCCCACATTCTTAGCATTCCAATAATGGAACACTAGGCATAAATATATGAAGGGCCATAAGCTTATAGAAAACAATAATTGAAGACAACAAAACAGTATTATCCTGGGGACTTAAAGAAATTAAACTGAGCATTGGATGTGGTCATCAATAGGACATTTCCCTTTCTTGTCTTTTCCAACGTCTTTATCCAATCCCAGGCTTTCGTTATTGAGAATGAAGCAGCCAGAAGGCATAATTACCAGAGATAATATCTTATCTTTGATTTTAAAAGATTAAGGAATTTTTATTAAGATTGATTAATAAATAAATTTAATTGAATTAGAATTACAGCTTTAGCTTGATCTAAAATTGCTCCACATTTGCAGGGATCCTCTTTTATGTTTTCTGACTCTTGGGCCACATGTGTATTTAGTTCTGTGACAAAGAGCCCTGGCTCCTTCAGGCACGATGCCCACATCATCAAGGTTAGAGGCAACTATAACTGATACGGGTTGCATTCTGTCCCTGTCCTTGTAAATTCCAGATTGTACTTGCTCACTCCTACTTTATATCTTATCTTCTCTTCCTGAAGACCCATGCTGTGGACTTCAAGCTCCAACATCATGCACAAAGACAACAGCCTCAAGGACTGCTTAACTGAGCCTCACCATTATGTAAGGTCAAATTTCCATAATAAATCCACTTCTCCCAAGCAAAACACACACACACACACACACACACACACACACACACACACACACACACTTCCTAATGGTTTTGCTCCTCTGATTGAATTAATATTATTAATATTAATATTGTTGTCCGGGTATCAAAGAACTAGATAGGATTGTCTCAAGCTCTGTTCATTCCCTGTAGAAGTCCACAGTCCTCCCTAAGTTTTCTCCAAATTCTGTGGAGTCCATATTTTCATGGTCACTTTTGGCTTAACAAACCTTTCTACTTTGCACAAAAGACCCTACAAAGCACTTGTGAGTGTAATGTATTTACTAAAAATGTTGGTGGCATGGACAGAGAGAAGTGCAGTTCATAGTGAAACGAAAATAATTTCAAATTTAACTTCACTCATCTTTATTTGTAAAATGTTTCTCCGCTATCCCACCCTGGCAGAGTAGATACACTTTCCTCATCCTATAAAATCTCTAGCCTCATAGCAGCTCCTTGGTGCCTCTCTCTTTCCTCTTTTTCTCTTCTGCTTTTTCTCCCAATATCCCCATCCTCTTGTTTTCAAGCACAGAGAAGCTTAACTATTTCTCTTTTATTTTATGCTAAGATGATTGTGGATGTACATCCATATCCTCATGATCTCACCTGCTATTCCCAGTGGCTATTTTTTCCAAGCCAAATACTGTTGCAGTTGTTAAGAAAACAAAAATGTTACCTGGTTACAATGGTAACAGGAGCAGGAAGCACACATTTAGTGCTTACTGTGATCTAAACTCTAAGGGCTCTTTATGTCTTGTCTCATGAGATTCCCACAAAAATTCAGTGAAGTCTGGCATTATGAGTCCCATTTTAACAATCTTGAAACTAGATCATAGAAAGTAAAAAAAAAAAAAAAAGGCAACTATAAAACCTAATATTTATTGAGTTCTTATGCATCAGGCACTGTTTTAAGCACCTAATGTATTTTGTTTTATTTTTACATTGACTCTTCACAACTCTGCTAGTTAAAAAAAAAAACACCTCATTTTACAGATAAAGAAATTGAGACACAAAGTCAGGCAATTTGCTCCCAATAATTAAGAAGTGGTGCTGTGAATGGAAACCAAGCTGCTTGAATCTGGAGCTCAGAATGGAGCTCCAGATTTTTTGAGCAGGTAAGAAGGTGTTTCAGTGTTTCTCATGTAGTCAATTTCCTAACTCAACTTCATGACACCTTTCCTGGCTGACTGAATATTTCAACCATCCTTGCATTGTATATTTTTCACTCCTGTTTTATTTTTTCTTCCATGGCACTTAATACTGACGCATATTTTACTTATTTTTTAAAAAAAATTTTCTGTCCCCATTACTAGGATGTAAGCTCCATGAGGGCAGGGACATTTCTGTCTGTTTTACTCATTGTTATATCTCCACGGCTGATAAGAATGCCTTGCACATAATAGATGCTCAATAAGTAGTTACTGAATGAATAAATGAATATATGCATGTATGAAAAACTGCTTACACAGAGGACAGGGCCTTCTTATTAGGCTTTGCAGATAATTCAGGAAAAACCCCTTTGAATGGAGTTTGAGAAGGCTCTAAATTGGTGGGCTATAAATGTGGTCAAACGTATGTTGGGGGACCTTCAAATACTGTGCTCACTTTCAGGTCGCCTCATGTTGCCTCCTCTTCTCTGCCTTCCCTAGGCATACATGTTTAACTCTCTCCATCCTGGTTTAACTGCCTTCTCTATGAGCCTATTCTCTAGAAAATTCTTTGATTTCTAGTTTACATTTCCCATTTATAAGATGGAGATAATTTTACTTCTAACAACTTCAGCATGATATGGAAGAGATCACTGAGATGACAGGAAACAAAACAAATTATTGAATCTGTTAGGAAGACTCTGGCTATAGAAACAGACATGAAAATTCAGATAAAATCCTTTTATCAGTCATCCACCTCTTCATAATTTGAAGCTTTTGTCTCAATGAAGTAGCACATGAACCTTTGTAGAAATGATGACTTTTGTGTCTTACTGCTATTTTGACCTTTAAACAATTAGAAAAAATATTTTTAGAAATTACCTAGCATGTAAATATAGATTTTTGTTATTTTTGTTTAATGAGGAAGACACTTTTTCAGTTTGATTTTCTATGTGGATTGGTAAAATATATTAAAATTGTATTGTGAATCAGCTACCAAGATAATATCCACTTATTAATTCAACAAACATGATCAAACTCTCTTATGCCAGACGCTGTTTTAGTATTAAAACAGCAAAGATGTCAGTGAGAAAAACAGAACCCTGAGTTCTTGTATCATTCACAGAGAGATGTTTTTAGAGATCGGTTACTGTGTTAGCTTGTTATAGTTGCCATAACAAAGTACCACAGACTGGGTGGTTTAATCAACAAAAACTTAATTTCTCACTATTTTAAAGGCCAGCCATCTGAGATCAAGGCATCATGAGGGTTGGTTTCTCCTGAGGCTTTTCTCTTGGGCTTGTAGGTGGCCATCTTCTTTTTCTTTCTTAACGTCATTTTTTGTGTGCTCATCTGTGTCCAGATTTTCTCTTCTTATAAGGATATCAGTCATTGAATTAGAGCCCCACCTCAGTGACTTAATTTTAACTTCATTACCTCTTTAAAGCCCTATCTCTAAATACTGTCACATTCTGAGGTACTGGCCATTAGGACTTCAATATATGAAATTTTGTGAGGACACAGTTCAGCCCATAGCACTTCTTGTATTGCCAAACTCTTTGGGTTTCAGTTTACTTGTTTAAAGTGACAGTGGTTCTCGTTATACATACCTGTTATAAACCTATCACTTAGTGGTTTATTTTTATTTTTTTATTTTTACGAGTATTGCAACTAGGTGAATATAAACCTAGCTTTGGGAGTGACAGTAATATTATCAGAGGTCATAGATGGACCAAACTTTGATCAGAATTATACAAACCCATCTAAATGGACAAGGGAACTGTTTTCTAAGTTTTAAGCTTTCTAGAAAATGAGTATCACACAGCTGAGCATTTCTTAAAGGGACTTTTAAAATTATTGAACCAGACTACACTTTTAACTAGATGGAATTTAAAGTTAATTTTTCTCTGGTCAGCCGATGTCTAGAAACTTGGAAGACAAGTTACAGGTAAAATAGAGGAGTTAAACCCCATCACCATCATCGTTGTAGTCAGGATCATTTTTGCTATGTCACACTGGATGCTTTTACTGCCTTATCCTCTCCGTGTTCTATTTTCTTCCCAACAAGTTTGTGAGCTGTTTATGGGTAGGAAGTACTTTAAGACTGTTGTCCATGTTTACTTGTGCTTTGCGTGATGCTAGGCACAGAGCTGGGGCTTGGTAAGCACTCATTGGCCAACTGCAAGCTGGTTGCTGAGCATGACAGTAAGAGGAATAGTGATGGAAGAAGGATAGTATGGAAGGGGATGGTTGACTAGCATGGCACAGCTAAGAGTGAGTCTCCACGTGGTGATGGCACTCTTGGCCTTGATCCAGCTATTGATGAAAGTCCCTATAGAGTTCTGATGAGAATGAAGAGATGACTTTGTTGTTGCATGAAAATGGGCTACAGAGGAGGAGTTCTCCAGTTTTATGAAATATAGGCTTGTCAGGATATGCAAAGAAGGTGAATTATTAGTTTCTCCTCAGCATTAATCCACTCATCGCCATAGAAAATGCAATTGGTGGGGAGTGGGGAGGGAGAGAAGTGGGATCAAAACTGAGTTTCCACAAACTTCCTCTGACTATGGTTATGGTAAAACATTTTGACTAGGAAAAGATTAATCTCTGTTTACAAAACTAAAAAGAAAACAAAAAAACTTAACATGTGGAAAATATTATGTTGATGCATGTTTTGCTGAACAGATGGTGATGGTCCACAAACTTCTCAAGGATTTCCCTTGGAGGATGAAAGGAGAGCGTTTTAATTTGGCTGAGTAACCTAGAGTCACTGAATCTGTTATAATCTTGTCTGTCTCTTCTTATAGAAATCCTTTTTATTGCCAAATTTTGGATTTTTCTTTCAATAATTTTAAACAAATTACTTTAATCTGGAACACCCAGTTAGCACACAAATGTAATGTTTCTTTTTCTGCTAGTTTAGTATTTCTCCACAGGGAACACTTCATCTTTGTATTTTACATATTCATGGTTCTCATTTTGAATCCCTGAAAGCACATCAGATATAATGTGGACTGGTCACTTACTCAAATCTTTGTTTTACAGCTGGGGAAACTGAGGACTGGAGGCTTCTGTGAGCCTCCTCAGTGTTGCACAATGAGTCACAGCGGAAGAAACACTAGAAATGGGTTTCTTGACTCTCAAATCATTGTCCTTTCACTAGCCTTTTTAGAAACTGTGATTCTTGATGTACTTGAACCTATTTACTTGTGTATTTTCTTTTTTGTGCTCCTTCTCCTTTTAGAAGAGTCTAAAGAAGACATGGGGAAGAGATTTTCCCATAGAGATCCCCCTGATCGTTGGTTTCCTTTGAAATGAAACCACAACTTTTCAAGTAGAACTTCCCAGAGGTTTTTAAAGAGGAGTCTGCTGCACAGCTGGAGGAGGAAAAGAAATTATTGGTTATTAATTTAGCACTTTCCTTATGTCATCAGTCATTTCTTCCTTCTACCTGGGGATATTTTTCTCACTAGAAAAGAAAAAAAAGTTAAAATTAAGGACAGCAAGCAGTGGCCAACTGTTTACCATTGATTGAAGTTTGGAAACGGGTGTTTAGGTTTTTATTTACTCTGCTGCTCTCTAATGACTGTCCTCCTTTTTCTTTTTCAGAAAAAAACCTTTTTTTTTCTTTTTGTTCCTGAGAGAGGGTCTTGCTCTGTCACCCAGTGCTGGAGTGCAGTGGCGTAATCACAGCTCACTACAGCCTTGACTTCCTGGGCTCAAGCGATCTTCCCACATCAGCCTCCTGAGTATCTGGGAGCAGAGGCACACAGTACCACACCCATCTAATTTATTTTTATTTTTATTTATTTTTTTAGAGATGGAGGTCTCACTGTGTTGCTCAAGCTGATCTCAAATTCTTGGGCTCAAGCTATCCTCCTGCCTCAGCCACCCAAGGTGCTGGGATTACAGGCGTGAGCCATCTGGGCCTAAAAAAAAAATCTTAACATATCTGTCCTCTACCTAGACTTATCTAGACCACCTCCACGAGATAGGTGGCCTTATAGAGATGCAAGTGTATGTGGGCCCATCTTGTTGATGCTGAGGTTTGGTACCTGGTGCTGATCAGGGAGGGATGACTTTAATCTGCATTGATTTGTGAGTTCGGTGTACTCCAAACCTCTGAATAGGGCTGGAGACTGTGACCTAGAGCTGCAGTAGCTGGCTGATTCTTCTTTCCCTTATTTAATGATCCTTATAGATAATTGGAAGGTTGTCCTAAATACAATGGCCACTCTTCAATTATTTTATAAATCCCTTTGGTCTTTATTTTCCATTTTTATTCCTTCTCTCAAATATTCTTGCATATATTCACACTTTACTCCTACAGTCTCTATTGCAATTCATTGCTTAAGGTTTTCTAACACCAGGAGTAAAAGAAGAAAGAAATGTTCTGCTGCTATTAACATGAGCAGCCCAAAATAAATTTGGAGTGTGCGTGTATTAAAATCCAAACACTCTTATGAATCTCTCTTTCCATATCCAATTTAGAATGAAATATCAGGATGAAAGGAGGAGAGAAGGAGCTGATGTATTAAGTAGTTAAGAAATGCTAGGTGGTTTGCACAAGTCATCTTGTTTAATCCCCACAACAACCTGTGAAGTGATGATGATTATTATTAGCCTCATTTTGCAGATGAAGGGAGACTATCAGCTTGTCAGCTCTTTGAAGGCAGTGCTCTCATCTTTGCACCCCCAGGGCCTGCCATGTGGTCCTTAGCACAGGGTTTAATAAGTAATTAATGAATGAGTAAGTGTCTGAATTCTCCCTGGACTTACCCATTTTGACCCCTGGATCTTTATCACACCTAGCTTGTCTTTTTCCATCTTGCTTTTGCAGTCTTTCCTCCTCCTTCGCTATTCTCCATTTTCTCCACCTGTTTCCAAAAAGAGCTTGAGGTGGTATGCAAATATATACATATGTATATATTTGTGTTATTCAATAGTATGAAAAATAAATTAGGCAATCAGGGAAAGTGTGCACATTTTATTTTTTCTTCGCAGATTTATCTTCACTTGCCTTGACAAAGAAAAATCACTCATGGTTTTTACTGCAGGTTTTCTTACATTTAGACTAAATATATGTTGGTTTTCAAAGGTGTTGGCTACATATACTGTTCCCTTGTGTTGATATTCCAATGTCTATGTCACCTGAGATGGCTTTGGTGAAACATTTCTAGCTGTCCTTCATACTACCCAGTTGCCACTGAAAAATTAAGCAACTTTTATGGGGTCAAAGTTTCAGGTAATTTACCCTTCAGATGGTTGTGTATTTTCAAACTGTGCTCCAAAGACCTCTGAAAGTTCCATGGAGTTAAGTCAGGACAAACTTAGAGGATAAATTGAGCTCAGACATGGAATAGGGCTCTGGATTTCATGTCTTTACTTCCACTAGAGAATCTTTACTTTTATCCTTTTTGTATTTGGGGTCTCTTTCGAAAATTTATTTTCAAAATAAATGCTGCTTCTAAAGTAAGGATAAAAAGCCACCACTCTATCACTTTTTTCCATTTGTATTCATGTTTACTTCTCATTAAATATCCACATCATTAGACAAAGTCCAACGTCATGTATTACCTAGTTCTGTTTTCTTTAGAAGCTTTGAAAAATCTACTTCATTCTCTTCCCTTTTATCTAGTATTCAAATATATGCTGACTCTGTAATTTTTCTGGGTCATCTTTTTCATGCCTGGCTTAAGAAAAGAAGATATGCAAACAAAATCAAGATATGACTCAGAAGCCAACCTTTATTTAGGGAATTTCTGAGGATGGATTATGTGGTCTGCAGAGACACATGCACATTACACATAATACGTTTGGGCTGTTTAAGGTAACTGGAAGTCTTAAAGACATAAAAGCTAAATATCTTGAAATGAAAACAAAATCGCAGAGCTGCTCCACTTTTAGGCATCAATGACTCCTGTCTGAAAAGAATTGAATTTGAATGCTTTTGTGTTTGTCCTGTGGACTAATGTATCAGTTTCTTAGACAGTCCATCTATGGTAAAGTATTGCTTCTCTGCCCTGGTCAACAGTCCTGTGCCCCAGTCCTCTTTGTCTCAGGTAATTGATTAGGTTGTCAGATATCTTGCAAATACCTTGCTTAGCCCCAAATATCAATTGCTCTCATTTTGTTTTCTTCCATTTAATTCTCCTGTCTTACAACCAATATAGTTTCATTAACCTCATCCTGACTTACTAAAACTATAAATAAGAAACTATAAATAAGCTATATTTTCCATGGGTTCCTAGAGGTTCAGGGCAACAGACTTAGGGACATGCCTGGGAATTTTATAGCAAGATAACATGGAACCTGTGAGGAAGAACAAAATCAACAAACAAAGTCCATG
Organism: Sapajus apella; assembly: GCF_009761245.1. Classification (NCBI taxonomy): domain Eukaryota; kingdom Metazoa; phylum Chordata; class Mammalia; order Primates; family Cebidae; genus Sapajus; species Sapajus apella. The sequence continues at coordinate 2,679,111 of NW_022437062.1, forward strand.
GTGAGAATAACTGGATTCGACGAAGACAAAAACAACAAGACAAAACTCTAAAGGGATATGACTTTGCAGTCAGTTTGGGCAACAAGTTCCTAGTTATACATTTTTCAAAACTGTAAAAAGTAAGCAAGAAACTCCTTCCACATTGTGGAATATGTAGACTAGCAAAATCAGCAGTAAATGTGTTCTCAAACTTAGGGTTGGGGTGGAGAGAGGGAAGAGCATGTATGCACACGTGAGTGTGTGAGCGAGTGTGTGTGGCCTTGTGTGAGGTGGATTATGAGAGGAGTGAGAGAGAAGATGGTGATAACTTTTAAGTGTTTGATTTGGAAAGTGGCCTCCATGTTGATCAATCTTTAGAAAAGTGCTGAGCCCTGGAAAGTCCCAGACAGTGGAATCTAGCTAAGTTTAGCAATTTAAAGAGCCGCTGTGAAAGGAAAAGGGGGTTCCCAAAGGTCAAAATGCAGACTGAGGAATGTGGAGGAAAAGAACCTTCTCCATTTGTTTTAGAGCTTGGGGAAGGATGAAATATTAAGGACTATTTAAAATATACGGATAGCAGAAGGACATGGTGGCTCACAGCTGCCATCCCAGCAATTTGGGAGGCTGATGCAGGTGGATCACTTGAGGCCAGGAGCTGGAGACTGGCCTGGCCAACATGGTGAAAACCTGTCTCTACTAAAAATACAAAAATCAGCTGAGCATGGTATCTCATGCCTGTAATCCCAGCTACTTGGGAGGCTGAGGCACAAGAATTGCTTGAACCTGGGAAACTGAGGCTGCAGTGAGCTGAGATCATGCCACTGCACTCCAGCCTGGGTGACGGAGCAAGACTCTGTCTAAAAAAAAAAAAACAAAAAAAACCTACAAATACTCAGGTTGTGTTTAGCTCCTCTTGACTCTCTGGTCCTCTTTGTGATATTCCTGTCTACTGGTATCTCCTTGTCTCTCCACCCCTCATCCCTGTGGTACTGGCTTCGTAAAACATAAGGGTCATGCTCACCACTCCATTCTTGTCTTAAAATTGGCAGTCTCAGCCTATATGCCAGGCTTACTTGATCAGTGAGCCACAAATCTTTGTTTAGCATATGTGTTCATATATCAGGCCCAGTACATGGACTAGGAAATGCAACCAGCCTGTGCTGGTGACGTTGGACTGAAAATCTTTAAGTATCTCTTTTAACTTTAATTGAGGCCACTTCTTTAATTGCTTGTGTGTTGGGCAGAATTCCCAAGTGGCTCCAAGACGCTTGCCCCCTTGGTGTCACTGTGCTGGTTATGTTAGTTTATGTGGACAAAGAGATTTTGCAGGTGTAATTAAGGTTATTAATCAGTAGACCATAGAAGAGATTATCAATGGGTCTAATGTAACCGTATTACCACTTCGAGTGTTCCCCAACTGGTTGTGGGAAATAAATTAGAAATTTGAAGCAAAGAGAGGATGTGAATGCCACTGGAGGCTTTGACAATAAGAGTGGCCAATGCGAGAAGCAGAGACCAGCCTTTAGGAGCTGCGAGCACCTCCCCACTGAGAGCAAGGAAAGCAGGTCCTCAGTCCTACCAATCATAAGGACCTCAACTCTGCCAACAACTTGAATGAGCTTGTAAGTGGATTCTTGCCCAGAGCCCAACCTTGATGTCACCCTCCTGAGACCCTATCTAGAGAAACCAGTAGCGACTCTCTAGACTTTTGATTTACAGACTGTGAGATAGTAAATGGGTGTTGTTTTAAGATGCTAAGTCTATGGTAGTTTGTTATGCAGTAATAGAATATGAATGTAAGGCCGGGTGTGGTGGCTCACACTTGCAATCCCAGAACTTTGGGAGCCCAAAATGGGCAGATCACTTGAGGTCAGGTTTTCAAGACCAGCTTGGGGAACATGGCAAAACCTTGTCTCCTCAAAAAAACAAAACAACAACAACAAAAACAAGTAGCCAGGTGTGGTGGCACATGCCTGTAGTCTCAGTCTCCACTGCTGGGGGGCTGAGGTGGGAGGATCACTTGAGCCCAAGAGGTCAAGCTGCAGTGAGCCTAGATTGTGCCACTGCACTCTGTCAAAAAAAGACAGGAAGAAAGAAGAAAGAAACATAAAAAGAAGGAAAGAAAGAGAGTATAGCTCATTTCTAGAGTTTTAGTGCAGCCTATAGTTGCACTGTACATTTGCAGTGTCATGAGAAAAGGTTTATGAGGAGTTTTTATTTTATTTTATTTTATTTTGAGGCAGGGTCTTGCTCTGTCATCCAGGCTGGAGTGCAGTGATGCGATCATGGCTCACTGCAGCTTCGGTTTCCTGGGCTCAAGTGCTCCTCCCACCTCTCAGCCTCTCAAGTAGCTGGGCCCACAGGTGCGAGCCACTATACCTAAGTTGTTGTACTTTTCCTGTTGCTGGATGGTGTTTCGCCATGTTGTCCAGGCTGGGCTCAAGTGATCCTCCTGCCTCAGCCTTCCATAGTGCTGGAATGACAGCAGTGAGCCACCACGCCCAGCCTTAGCTGAATATTTAAAATTTCCCTTTGGACTTCTGTTTGTTGGGGACAATCTGTGTCAGACACTGTTGGTTGACTATTCCTTGCTAAAGGGACCCTAATTTTTTCCCTCAGTGCAGATCCTTTGATTCCATGGAAGGTATGTCCAAATCTAAAAGTGAACAGGCTTATTATGATCCAATTCTGGCCAATGAAATTTAAGTAAAAGTCTGCTGAGGGGCTTTGGGAAAGATTTTACTTCTTGATATAAGAGACAGGAGCTAAGAAGAAATGCTGTGCGTACCACTGCCACCTGCTTCCTCTTTTCCAAGGTGATGTCATGATGTGCTGCAAGCATCTTGTGACTATGAGCAGGAGACAACAAGAATCACGGAGAAGCTGATTTAGAGCCTTGATGCCTTAGAACCAATGCTACTACTTACACCTAGATTCCTGTTAGAGAAAAATATTTTTATTTGTTTCAACTGTAGCTCATTGAGTTTTAGTAGTTTATAGCTGAAAGCATATGTAACTGATAAAGAATTTGGGTCCTAGAAGTGGAATACTACAAGAAACACACTTTGAGATAGATCAGAGTGGAGGTTGAGGACTTAACTCTCAGGCAGGAAACCTTTGGTATAGCAAAATATTTAAGCAACATTGGCCTGACATATCTTACAATGCAAACCACAGGTTGACTGAAGTTTTAGTGGCAGTGGAAATGAAAGGAAAAATTCAGGATGTTCCAGTGTGTTGGGTTATTCTAGTTGCTCTTAACAAAAAAGTCCTGCTATGAGAGGCAAACTTAAGTTAGATAGGTAAACTCTAATCAGAGAGGGAATAAGGTATGACTGCGTAGAAAGATGCTTTCTAACTGTGATCTGCAGTCTAAATGAAAAGAATGCCATACTTTGTAGGGTTGGAGAAGGTGTCTTTGATATTTCAAGTTAAAACAAGCAGAGTTGGGAAAGTGGCATCTTTAAGACTGATAAAACTGGAGATATTTAGCACAAAATCCTGATCGTATGAGGTAAATATCAGAGGATTTAAAAGAGCATAGGATCAAGCTGCAGAGAGACAAGGATTCTTAGCCTCAAAGATTGTCTAGACAAGATCTTTAGCTGTGATTACTAATGCAAGGAATTGACCAGACACAAATAGACAGAATCTACTAGGGTTTTGAGAAGAACTTTATTGCTGAAGATACTCCAAGCCTCACCAACAACTACATATAATTATTGAACCCCAAAGGCAATCTCTAGGTATCTGAATTTGTACGAACATGCAGAAGTTACTAACATTTGAGAACTTTGTCCTGAATGCTTACTTCAGAAACAGGCATTAAAAGTAGTGATTAAGGAATGTCTTGCTGGAGGGAAGAACCAGAGGCTATGGAAGAAAAGTTGGGAGATTTTCGTCAAGAGTAGAACCAGGAATTGTCCTATTGGCTAATCAAAGGCTTTCTCCATTGAGAGGGCAGACATTTCTCACTATGCCTTTCTAGCAGGATGAGGTATATGCTATCATATACTGAAGATTCAGTCTTTTCCAACCATTGTATATTAGATGTGTTGGAAGCAGGAAATCTGATTTTTGGAGAAAATTTCCAGGCCTAAAAGAATTTATCTCTGCACCAAATGAAGAATATTGAACATTGCCTAGAGATACTAGATTAAATGTGAATGTAGTAGTTAGAGGAATGTCACAGTTTTCCTCCCTTGGGGAGAAGAGTGAGTACACCTAAAAACTGCATGTGTAAGAGGAAGGATGTGTGTGAATATCAGATTGCCAAAGGGCTGGACTGTGGCAGACACTATGAGTTGGCCACCTAATAGCACTAGTTATTCAAATTTCTTCCATATTAACGATCCTAGTCATACACCTCCACACTCCCTGCTCCCCACCTGAGCACTTTTTGGACAGAATTCCCTTGATTCCAGTAACAGTGAACTTAATCATAAAACATGGTGTGGGCATGTGATCCAAATTTAACCAATAATACAAAAGAAGATGCCTTCTAGAAGTTTCTGAAGGTACATGGTCCCACTTTTGACATGTTATTAAGTTGCTAAACTTACAACAGCAATCACATAAGTCTAAATTTGTTATGTGAGATGAAATAAATCCTTGTTTATTTAAGTCACTATTTTTATTTTTATTTCTTTAGGCAAATATTTGTTACAATTATAAATTTGCATTTTTGTCATTATGTAAATCAGAGAGTTGCCAAATTATAGTGTGTGGGTCCAATCCAGTCCATTGCCTGTTTTTGTAAACAGATTTATTAGAATATAGCCACTCCCATTCATCTCTATAGTTGCTGGCTGCTTTCACACGTCCGCAGCAAGTTGATAGTTGCAACAGAAACCACATGGCCTGCAGAACCTAAACAAATTCCATCAGACCCATTATAGAAAAAATTTGGCGACTCCTGCTCTAAAGAGTCATATGTGGAAATCAGTTTAGGTGGGATAAACGATTAGTTTTTTAAATAATATTTTAGTACAGTCTTTCCCAAACTAGCCAAGCATACAAATCAGCTGTAGCTTTTGTCGTACTTACAAATTGTAAGGTCCTGACCTAAACCTACTGAATCAAAATAGTCAGCGGAGAAACCTGGGAATCTGCATTATTAACAGTTTCCCACAAGAATCTTTTGACCAGGCAAGTCTGAAAAATGCTGTTACAGATTGGTGTCATGAGAAGCTGCTTATCTGGTCCACCATTGCATTTATAACAAGCTTCTGCCTGTGGTTCACTAAAAGAGTCTCCTTATGATCAGGATAAGGAATAAGATTCCCTCAGATCACAAGAGGCTTGCTTATGAAATGAAATACAGTGAATTGGAAGATTTTGATGTAAAAAAAGTTGCATCAGCTCTGGAAATGAGAACTCGCTAATTAATTATTTGATCTCAGGCAAGTTTTTCTCTAGTACCTAAGATTCTTAACTGTAAAAACCTCAATAGGAGGGAATGTCTCCAAGTTGCCTTTTGGGAAATATGAATGTCAGACTCAGAAACTAGGAAGCACCTAAGGAAGAAAAACAAATATAGTTTATCTGTTTCCTGAAATTTTTTTTTTTAATTTTTTTGAGACGGAGTTTCGCTCTTGTTACCCAGGCTGGAGTGCAATGGCGCAATCTCGGCTCACCGCAACCTCCGCTCCTGGGTTCAGGCAATTCTCCTGCCTCAGCCTCCTGAGTAGCTGGGATTACAGGCACGCGCCACCATGCCAAGCTAATTTTTTGTAGTTTTAGTAGAGACGGGGTTTCACCATGTTGACCAGGATGGTCTCGATCTCTTGACCTCGTGATCCACCCGCCTCAGCCTCCCAAAGTGCTGGGATTACAGGCGTGAGCCACTGCGCCCGGCCGAAATTCTTAGGGTTCCTCAATCCTGGCCGAACATTAGACTCACCATAAAGCTTTGAAAACACCAGTGCTGTAGGTCTCACCCGGAGAGTCTGATTTCATTAACCAGGAGAACCTATCCATTGGAATAAAAGCTTTCAGGTGATTCAATGTGTTCAGTCAGATGGAGAACCTAGATGGTAATGGATTTTCTTTTTCTATTTCCTAGTCAAGAGTTATATATACATACTAGTTTCACCATTTGTGAAACACAATAAATAGGAGAAAACAAGGTCAGTAATTCTCAAATACTGGTGAGTCAGGAAGGCTACAAAAAATTATGAGGAGAACCTGTTAAAAAAAATTAACTCTGTAGACTCCACCATTAGATTCTGCTATAGCAGCTCTAGGGCCGGGAAATCTATTTTTAATTCCTTAGCTCCTCCTAACACGCAACTGGTTTGGGAACCATCAGGCCCAGTGATCTCTGACACTCTTTCCAACTTGTACAATGTGAGGTCCTGTGATTAGTTATATAAGAGTTAAGCCACATTTTTAAGAATATTTTAAACAGGCAATTTGTACTTCAAGATTAAGATATTATGAAAGGGATGTTATCTACCAATAGGAAAGGGCCTCGATCAGGTTCTAGCTGACAAAAATTTGCTTACTTGTTTTACCCTTTCAGAAAGAGCCATAATGATGTGTCCGCACAATTTACTTATTTGCCCTCGGGAGTACTGGAAAAGGTTCTTTCTTTGGCTTCTTTATTTGCAACTGTAAGGTCTAGTTGAAAAGAACTAAAATACTTAAATGGGTTAAATGTAGTTTCTCAAACTATATATTATACACAGCAAATTGCAAATGAAAGAAAGTATGGCCACAATTTGGTCTTGTATTTACTATTAATCCCTTTAAATTCTGGTGTTAATAACTCCCTGCATTCATTCATTCTTTTGTTCATTTTTTTCATTCACTCAACAACGAATTTAAAGTTCCAAGTATGAGCCAGGAACTGCTGTAGGCCCTGGGGATACAGCAGCAAACATGAGTTTCCTTCCTTTCAAAGCTTACATTCTACTTGGGGCAGTTGGTAATAAATAACTAAACTATTACATCGTGTTAATTGTTAAGAAACACAACAATGAAAGACATAGAAAGGGAGCTAGAGGACAGTGTTATTTCATATAGGTAATTATGAAACGCTGCTCGCTTATGGTAATACGTTAGCAGAGACCTGAAGAAAGGTAGAGAAAAGTCCTGGTGATACCTGGGGAAAGAGGATTATACAGAGGAAACAGCCAGTGCAAAAGTCCTGTGGCAGGAATGTACTGGCTGTGATCTAGGAACAGCAAGTGGGTACAGTGGCTGACATGGAGTGAGTAAGGGTAGAATGTTGGAAAATGGGCCAGAGAGTAGCAGACCCTTCATCATGGGGGTGGGGCTTGACAGGCCAAATTTAAAGGCTTTGTATGTAACTCTTAGAATCAAGGGTGGATCCAGGATTCCTAGTGTTTGAAGCTTATAATCCTGAGACTTTCTATAAGTAAAAGAATACAAAATTAGCTGCAAATCTAAATACTTATTTGGAATAAAAAAATCACAAGAATATCAGTTTTAAAAGATACTACACATACCACAAAATCCAGAAAACCCCAAACCATAATAATTTTACTAACGAACTGTGACACCTCTCTGTATTACTTTTTCTTTCTAAAGGTATAAACAAAGCTAGTTGCATTACTTTTTCCCTCTTCATTAGTTTACACTAAAATGTCTTCGATTATTCATATTATTTTCTGATATTTTCTATAGGAAGAACTGAAGATAATTCAGTCTTTCCTCTGGCTTGTTTGGGCAAAATTTACCTTTTTATTATTGATTTCACAGAAAAAATTTTCTTGAATTTTATAACTCATTATTGCTAATGCTATGTATGTATTTTAGAATTGTTGTCAATTTGAGAAAACTTTTTACAATTTTCTTTCTTTCTATGACCATAAGATTTGTAAGCATTTCCTGTGTACCAGCTTCTGGCTGCATCTATTTCAAACCCTTCTCCTCTACTAGCCACATATTTCTGGTATGATGAAGACAAGTTCCTATCTTATAACCTCAGGCTCTGAACTTTAATGTCACAATGTAAATTGGTACGGAGGATGGTAGAACTATTCCTGGAAGCCATTCCAACAGCAGGAAAATTTTTACGTGGAAATAACTGTGAACCACAATAATACATCCTACTAATCCAAACTAGATGTTTCTGTAATTCAACTTCTCCTTCTCTGGACCCCAAAGTATCAGTGTCTATTTCCATACCACTTCACTTCAAGAGAAATATGAAAGAGCAAAATAAGAAATAGAGAGCTGTGGTTAAAATATCTCATGTTTGCAAATTAAAAAAAAAAAAAACAAAAAACAAAAAACACATGAGCACATTGCCCCAACCGCTTTCAGGGCCTTGGAAGAGCCCTGTGCAACGAGGGGCCCTGAATCTGCAGATTTTTTAGCTTCAAGAACAATCAACCTCTGGTGGAATGTGAAGTCAGTGAAGGGCTCTGAGCAAAGTATTAACATGACCTAATTTCTGTTGTAAAAGGATAATTTTTGTCTGAAGAATAGAATATAGGGGAACAAGCCTGGAAGCAGAGAGATCAGTCAGAAGCCTGAAGTTTAGGTTGCAAAAGAAAAGGAAAAATGCAGACATAATTCTTTCTGTGTGTTCTAGGAAAGTGGATTCAATTACTCATTAAGCTATTGATGTGTTTCCTAACAATTCATGCCCGCCTGTGTCAGATTTGTTTCCTTTCTTAGCTATTGAGTCAGCAATTGTAGAGCATTCACTTGATCTTTTCTCTTCTCAATGTCTTTAAAGTTCAAGTTTTATCAACAATATTATTGTTATCGTAGCAGTTTCTCTTCCTATTTGCTGCTGCCTAGATGCCTACGGTGCTGGGTGAATGATATAGGCTTTTACCTACACAATTTCAGCTCACAGTATCAGAACAATCTGTGTCAGGGTTGAGAACTTTCCAGGAGAGCTCTTTCCTATTATTTAGAAACCCTTTAGAACCTGGCAATTTATCCCTTCATAATATTGGATATCCCTTGGCCTGATGAAGAACTATCCAACTCACATCTTTAAGACCTTTAGAGTTTAATAATTTTATTACATTTTGAGGAAAGTTAACTTTACATTGTGTTGCATTAGAACAAGGATTGGCAAACCTGTTTTGTAAAGGGCCATCCAGAATATATTTTAGACTTTGTACACCATATGGTGTCTGTCACAACTACTTAACAATGCTATTATTGCACTAAAGCAATTATAGACAATTATGCAAACAAATGAGAGCATGGCTGTGTTCAATGTACTTTTACTTACATAAACAGGCCTCAGGGCTGGATTTGCCCTGAGGGTTGTAGTTTGCTGACTCCTGCTTTAGAACTTTCCTCTAGCTGTTTCATGTTGTGTGTCTCAAATCTTAATCTCACATCACCCCAAGAGTCTAGAGTCTTCATCTTTAAAATGAGGACCCTAATATATGTCCTGTCTACTACGGAGCATCGTTATAAGGGTCAAATGAGATATTAGTTATTAGTTATAGAAGTCTGCTGAAATGTTAAAGTGGCATATGTCTGTGTATTTCTTTCTCTTCCCTACCACTCTACAACACATTTCCCTGCCTCCCACTCCACCTAAAACACATATATAAACGTTCAGTCATAGAGGAAAATTATGGCTTGTTATCGTATTCTTACTCCTGAGCTTTATGGTGAATGCTGGCTTCCTCAAACGTCACCAAACTACCTGTAATGGCACAAAGCTGAATTTGTTCTTAGTGTGGTACATCTAAATTATGGTCTCTCTTACCATGGTAAGAACAAATTAACAGAGCCTCAAAAGAGGGGAGGCAAAGTCAGAAGATTTATTGAAATTTTGGAGACTCACCTAGATGAAGGTGGGTCTTTCAATGCAGTGCTTGGTTAAAGTTGGATATGGATTATGATATAACAGGTTAGGATTAGTGGACACAGTGAGGTGAGGATTCTCAGGAGGGGTTCGAAGAATCTTGGGGTATACACTATTATTTAATGCTTTTTGTTGAAGAATTGATTGGTATTTCAGGAAGTTGCTCGAATAAAAAATACATTCATTTGTAACTTTTATTTTTAAAAGAAAATTTCCTGGAATAGTAAACTTATATTTATGAAGACATTGAAGTTGTAAAGTCATGTTAATATAGTCAGTAAGCTGTGTGGATGCAGATGATTTTGATTGTCTCATATAAAAAATATTGGAGACATTCTGTGAGAAAGAGGCAAGGAAAGGTAGATAGGATTACAGGTTTTACTTAGAAAAAAAGCAGAGAATTACTAGTAGACGAGATGTCAATGCTATAGAGAAAAGGGGAAGAGGGACCCAGGATGAAAAGGGTTCCTCAGCCAAAGTTTAAGGGAAATTTTGAAACAGATGAGAAACTTTGGGGGACTCGAAGCTTGGATACAAGTTATGTCAAGAATGTCAACAATCAGAAAAGAGAATACTAAAAACCATAAAATATAAATTGTTTTCAATTAGTTGTTCGGGCTGAAGAGTTTTATTTTTGTGTGCAAATCTGTATGAAGACTGAAAAATATGTGTGCCTGCTTATGAGGAGTTTACTTTTCTATTAAAAGAATAGATTTTCTTGATAGAAAATTTTAAATATGTATGTAAATAACTAGAAGAAAGAAAGATAACTCTTAATTGGAAGGTGAAACTCCAACGAAAGTGAATATTAGTCATCAAAAGTCCAGAGAAATAAGAACACTGACCTTCATTAAAAGTAAAAAATAATTTCTTGGTGAAGGAGGAGTGCAGACAGTGACAGAAGAGAAGGGAGAGGATAAATTAGGAGCATGTTGGAAGGCTGTTGGCTGCTTTGCAGGAAATTGTCAAAGGCCATTGCATTTTTAGGTAGCAAAATGTTGATCTTAAATCTTAATTTTCTTTTAATTGCTGTGATATTGCAGAGTTTAGGCCAACGACAAAGTAAAAGGTACAGTACCCAGGACTGTCCTCACTTCTGATACCAGCTAAAAGTTCAAAAGATTTCCAAAACCATCCTCAGCTTTGATAATTTGCTAGCATGACTCACAGAACCTACTGAAAGCTATTCTACTCATAGTTACGGTTAATTACGAGGAAGGGATACAGATTAAATCAGCCACGGGAAGAACACATATGGCAGAATCTAGGAGAAGTAACAGATGTGGAGCTTCTGTTGTTTTCTGCCCGTGAAGACAGGACATATCACTCTGCAGGCACTGATGTGTGACAGTACCCATGGAGAATTGCCAACCAGAGAAGCCCATCTGAGCCTCAGTGAGCAGAGTTATTACTGGGACTCTATTTTGCAGACATGACTGGATAATTGCATGCATATTTGATGTCGGTCTCCAGGTTGTTACTGTGTTACCCAAAGGCCCCACTTTATGTCACACTGTTGATCTGTTGCCAGTCCTCATCCTAGGACTATATGGTTGTGGTCACCCCCTGCCCTAAATCTCATTGTTAGACTATCCAGTATGACCTAAGATCACCGGGCAAACAAGCACCCTCCCATCGGCAGGGCCCAGGGCATAGGCCAGATCTTTTCTTTGAGAAAAGCCAAATTCTTTGTTACACAGGTACAGATCCCTTTCATTACCCCTCCTTCAATGAAGACTTCTTCATACATACAAAGAAAAAATTATTCACAATCCCATCAATTTGACTGAAAGACTTTGATATGGTTTGGATTTGTGTTCCCACCCAAATCTCATATCAAATTGTAATCCCCATGTTGGAGGAGGAGCATGATGGGAGGTGATTGGATGATGGGGGTGTATTTTCCTCTTGCTGTTATCATGATAATGAGTAAGTTCTCATGAGATCTGGTTGTTTAAAAGTGTATAGTACCTCCCACTTCCCTCTCTTCCTCCTGCTCCACCCACGTAAGATGGCCTTCTTCCCTTTCACATTCCACCATGATTTTAAGTTTCCTAAAGCCCCCCCAGCCATGCTTCCTGTACAGCCTGTGGAACTGTGAGTCAATTAAACCTCTTTTCTACGATAAATTACCCAGTCTCATGTAGTTCTTTATAGCAATGCAAGATCAGACTAACATACACTTTAAATATTTTGGCATAGATTCTCCTAGATATATCTCAGATAGTTTAGGCATAAAAATGTTAACTCACCTTTTCTTTATTGCTCTGCAACTTATTAATAAAATGGATAGCTATTAACAGGAGTTAGAAAACGAATCAGGCAAATACAGTTATCAAATGGGAGAGTTAGATGAGACCTTAGACTTCATCTAGTCTTTTGGAAAGGTGAAGTGATTTGTTAAGACCAGTGGAGTCAATGAGACAGAGCTGAATCAAAATTTCAGGTTCAGTGACTTTTCCCTTACAACAAAGGGATGCTCAAGAGACCTTCTTTTGGAACCAAAGAATGTTACTGAACTTTTTGAAAATAGGGTTGCTTTGTTGATAAATGGCAAGAAAACCCTAATGCCTTTTTGATTGATTTGATTTTGCCCCAGGAGTTAGAATGTTTCCCAGATTCATATGTTAAAGTTTGTCAAGAAGACAGCTACTCAACTGCCTGCGTATTTTTCTGATTAGCTGAGTTACATATGCTGCTGAAATAGTCAACTGGATTTCATGTTGTTGATAGAAGCAGCATGGGATCTAAACTATCTGTACCTCTCTAGCTCTTTGGAAAATTTCCCCTTCCATTTGCTGTTTCCTTGTCCTTCTTAGAAAGCTATTAAATTTTATGTTTTTTAGATTCAAACCTGGAATTTAGTTTTCAGCTGTTTTCTTATCCCCCGTTTCCAAAATTTCTAAACACTTAATTGAGTTCTTTTCGTGTGGGTATGGGTCAGGGTTGGAGATTGTTAATTAATGAAAAATGGTTTAAAAAAGGGCCAGGACTTACTCTTCTGTCACACAAGCCTGTGAGTTGGGAGCGGTAATAAGCGCACGCGCTCATTTTCAAGAGCCAGAGCCGGACTGTGCATAGACACAGTAGGTAAAAGATTGCCAGGTCTCATCTCCTCGGATGGAGATGACCTGCAGTTCCAAACCATTTTCACTCTATTGCCTAGATTTGCCTTAGCTATGACATGAGCAATGAGCAAATCATTTCAGTTAACTAAAGAGCTCTTTTAAAAATGCAAATGCAAACATCCCTTAGGGGAATTTTTGTACCTTAGAGCACTCTCAGTTTGATTTTGTCTTTTGTATACTTAACTGAAGTCAGCTGCAGTGAAGAGACACAATTCTGATGAAATACACTTGGAACTGGACGTGGGGTCAGGTCTAGCTTAGGACATCACAGGTTTTCAGGAATGCCAGGGAAACCGGAGATCAAGAAGGAGGGTTCAGGAAATGGATGAGGGGGCCCTTCATTTTCTTCATTTGGTGTAGTTCTCAAGGGTGAGCTGAAGGGAGCATTGAGTTGGAGTATTTGCAGAGGGACTGACATGTCTTTTCAACTAGCAAGAGGAAAAATGTTGTAAATATTGGTAAAGTGATAGAAAAGGTTAAAGTGAGACAAATCAGCTATGTACATTATGTAGTACAAGTCTTAATTTCATTGGTTCTCTAATTGCATAGAAATAGAAACAGAAAATATAAAGAAACTTCAATAATGGAAATTTTCAATGGGAAATTTTAGGGTGCTAGAAATTTCACTTTACGTTATTGGGGTGTTTGTTATAGGAATGTGTGTGTTGTCAATATTTACTGAAATGGAGCCTTAAGATATGTGTTTTTCTCCGTGGAAATTATTCCTAAATACAATTAGTTAACAACAACAGCAATGACAAAGTGGTTGTGTCAGTCGGGATCTTGGCAGGAAACAGATACGCACTCAGTTGGGAAATTTGAAGAGTTTAATGAAAGGCCGGTTTATAAAAGGGTCATTAGGGTGTAGCTTCCCAGGACAGGAAGCCTGGGTTCCCATTAGGGAAGGAAACAGTCACCAGAATGCAAAGACAGAGAACACTGCATGGAGAAGATCATTTGGCAGAAGCTGGAACCTTTGGTCAGGGATTCAGCCAGTACCTAATAGCCCTATGTTGACAGAACTGGAGGAATAAATATCCTAACCTCAGACTCTTCCTTCCTTTCATCCTACCAATTTCCCCCTTAGATGAGCCCAGCCTGAAGCCTGAGAGCAAAGAGGCCCTAAGATGTAGTTGATACAGCTCAGCCTGGCAGGGCACAGAGCAGGGCGGAGAAGGATGGAGAGTAGATTGCAGGGAGAATCAGAAGAATGTTTTCCATCTTCCTGGAATTCAAGTGTGTATGGCAGTTCTCGAAAGTGTAAGTAGTATAAATAAGACAAGGTTGTAGTATGTAAAATATTTTACTGAAAGCTTGAGGATAGCAGAGGGGTTTCCAGTGAAGCAAAAGCCAGTTGAAAGCCTCCCAGCAGCTGTCACAGAGCCATTAGCCACGCTGCGTGCAGGGAGTTTTTCACTGCCTTCCTCTCTCTTCAGTCCTTAGTCATGTTATGGGGTAACAGCCAGTCTACCTTACCAGTGGCGGTTTTCTTGAACTCTTTCACAAGCCCAAAATCTGGCCCACTGAATCATCCCCAGTCAAACCCCCAACAGAGAAGGATTCTTTCCCTTTCCCCCCGCCTCTTTTTTTCCCCCAGGATGATCAACAATGGTGATATCCATTTCATTTGGGAAAACCACTGTCTTCACCATAGGCAATGGTGTAGCCATAGTATATATAGTTCTTATCGGCTGCAGCCAGAATGGCAGTGTCATGAGGTCCAGATGAATTGGATCATAAGGAGTCATATCAAAGTTGAGAACTTCAAGACAACCAGGCAAGACCAGGGCCTAGAAGAAGGGAACATGGGCCAGGACGGTTATGCTAGAGGTCTTTGGGTAGGTATCCAGGGGCCTTTCAAAAGTTCCACATTTTGAAGACCTTGGGTTGAATTCCACTTGCCAGCTATGTGGCCTTGGGCAAGTGACTTAATTACTGTAAGCTATAATTTGTCTCCCTTCCTTTCTCTTCTTCCCTCCCGTCCCCTCCCTTAATTTACTCCCCTCCCCTCCCATCCTTTCCCTCCCTCCCATCCTTTCCCTTCCCTCCCACCCCCCCTTCCTTCCTTCCTTCCTTCTTTCCTTCTCTCTTCTTTAAAAATACAGATGTGAAATGTACATGAAAACACCTTGTAAAACTGTGTAGTCAAAATAAACATAAACTCCCTTTCTAGTATTTCTCCATTTTTTTCTGTTGTCACAACATTCATATGTATAATGCAATGTCATGTAGTAATTTCCAACGGCAAAGCAAGGACTGGAGATTTGGAAATAAGTGCCAAGAGATATACCGTAAGTGGGAGCTTGGTTAATTGAAAAGCTTCTCATAGAGATTTAAATGAGTCTACTCTCCATATCACCCTCAGCTGGGTCATATGGAGTTGAGAGTTGCTTTTGAGACAGAGGTTACAAACTTGTGTAGGTTGAAAGGTCCAGCAGATACATCTTGTTAGGCTTTCATAGAATTATAAAGTTGCTGAATCAGTTGTCAAAATTTTTAAATCAGGAGATTTCACACATACAAAAACCTCATCATATTTCTGCCTTCTCTTGTAATACAGAATTTCTGGCCAAACCAAGTCTAGATTCTTGAATACCAAAATTCTACTGGAACTAAATAGTGGCTGTCCCTTTAGATGCAGCATGAGTCCTCCAGCTGGTATCAAGTATTTGTTTCATGTGCCCTCTTGGTAATTGGGTTTGCCATCCTTGGTGTACACTGTCATGGAATTGTTGATACTGACACTGAAGGGGATCTCAGACTGTCGAAGCCCTGACTTTGCTTTTAGTCAAGTCAGGATTTAGTTTCTCTATTTAACAGCAAAAGCCTCCTGGCTCAAATGATCTGCCTACACTCACCCTGGTGGGGGTGAATGGGGGCAAACAGGCAATGGAAGAAATGGATCAGATGGAGGTCAGTTTTGTCCCAGTGAAGGACTTTTCCCTATACTGCATGCTTGCTCTCACCAGCAGATTATAATTTTTGAAGTCCATTGGTGGATCCATTGTGAGGAAAGGTAATCCTTAGGTGAGAGAGGCTCCTAGAATCTCCTTGCAAAATTCCACCGGTGGAACACACACCAGTGCTCCCATAGATGACCTTGAACTTGGACACCCAGCCCTGATCATCAAACGCCAGCCTCACAGGAAGGACTGTAAGCTGGGAGCCACCAGCATCCTTGACCCCCTGGCAGGGATCCCAGGCCGAAGAAACCCTCTGTGTTTTGTTGTGGGATGGGGAAGAAAGATAAGGCTGGGGAAGGAGGAAAGAAAAACAGGGTTAGAGAGAATGCCTTTTTTCTTTTCATCCAGAAGTTGAGCTTTTGTGTTTCCGTGACACATGTATGCAGTGAGATGTTCATTTTCTTTCTTGTTTTCCAGTTGTGGGATTGGCTGCCAGAGGAAGTAGTAACAAAGGAAGTGGGAGAACAAACAATTTTGTAAGCAGCCAGCCTGAGCGGAACCATAAAGCAGAACTGGAGACAGGGTGTTGGGCTGGAGATTCTCTGAGACTGCTGCGCACCGGCATCCCTGAAGCTGGGGCCTCAGAGGAGGAGCAGGAATGTGGGGGAATTTTAGAGCTAGAGGGGGTTGCAGTGATCACTTAAGAAAGATGTGTCGAGCTATGCTTTGTGATTGCAACTGACAGGCTTTGGTAGATGCCTTCTCTGGGCTCAGCTTCCCTGCGGCCCCTCCTCTCCCATCCTCCTACTGTGTCAAACACTGGGGCAAAAGTCATTTTCCAATGAGGAGATAGTCTGCGCCAGGAAAATGTCTTTGTTTAGTGGGGGAGGTTAAAAATAAGATTAGGATATATGACTATGAAGAGGACCCCATCATGTGAATATTTCAGAAACATTTGGTTTTATCCTTGGTCATATCTTTCGGAATTTTGAAAACATAGTAGCACCTGAAGGTTGTTAAAATTCCTGGTGATTGTTTAGTGGAATCTGAAAAGAATTCTATTTCACTTCACATTTTTTCTCAAGACTAGCTAGCAGTGAAAGGAGACTGCGTACACTCAAGGGATGGTGCCGGAAGAGCTTGAGCTCGATTGAGAATGGTCAGTGCACAGATAGTATCTGGGGATGTGGTTGGAGAAACCCCGTTTGCCACAGATTTCTTAGAAATTGGGTCAAAACATGTCAGAGGTGGCTGAGGTGCAGTCTTTGCTCAAGACAAGGGACAGAATGGCATACCCTCTTATTTTTCGCTGACGGGCTAAGAAGATGAATGAAGTCCCTAGTTTAGATGACTGCTGTGAGCCATGAAGCAGTGGGACCTTCCCTTAAGCTTAACCTGCTCCCTAGACTTTTGGGAATGAATGTGCCCAAAATGGTTATTTTTAAAAAGGATATTCTGCACCTAAGAAAAGGGCCTTTTTCTCTGGTGAAACTTTAGGAAGTCACCAGATATTAGGTAACAACACTGAATGAAAAGGTGTATTGTATTTGAAACTCTAGATTGCTTCGAGGGATATAACACACTTTTATTTTTTTTCCTGCTTCCACTAAGTGATAAGGGATGGGAACAGAGCAGGCACCAACTAGAACACTAAAGAAGTTACGGAAATACCACTGCCTTGTAAAACTGTAGCACGTCTGCAGCAGTTAAATGACTCAGATATGTAAAGCCTCTGGTTAGCTACTGTTGGCTCAAGATAAAACCTTCTTTTCTTGTGGGTCTGGGCAGTAGGATAGATGGAAGTGCTAGGTAGGTTGTATGGAAAGGGAACTTATGAATGGGCGTGTTAATAAATGTATAAAATACATCTCTATACTAGTATCAGTTTAAACTTATCTGTAAACTGGTATTAGGAGGTGTCCTTGTCTGGCTAAGATTTCTGGCTCTATTAGCAATTTGGATCCCTGCTGAACATCACCTTAAAAAGCAGGTGCGCTTTCGCTTAAAGGTACCTGGAGCTGTTGCCTATTATACTACACAGGAGAGGATAGCCTTAGTGCTGTCTGTTAAGCTTTCTTACCCTAAAACACAGGGTCATTTTGGAAATTTTGGTTTTCTCAAACCATACCAGTACCTATTTGACATTTGAATTAATGAGAGAAGAAGGCATCTTCACCAAAAAATGTGGAAATGGATTCTGGCACATGCTGTGGCCAAAGCGAATTGTTTTTGCTGGGCCGTTGGGAAAACCACTTGACATCTCTGTACAGTACCTGGTTTTCACCTCTCCTTGTCTGTACTATGAAGAGATCTTATTGCAGCATAGATTTTCTGAGATGATCCCAATTTTGGATATTTATAGTTCTTACACATCATTTAAATGCCAGAGAAATGTGAATATTTCAATATTTTAGTATCTAAGCAATATGTTTTAAATTTAATTTTTTCATGACAAAACTTGTGGGTCTTTTTTGTTTTTTAACAAAAAAGATTTATTGAGATATAATTCACATGCCATAATAGTCACCCCTTAAATATTGTTAGTAATTTCACAGAATTGTGCAACTATCACCACAATCTAAATTTGGAACTTTTTATTATCCCATAAAGAAAGCTCTTACCCATTAGCATTGTTCCTCACTTTTCCCTCCCCACAGCCCTTGGCAATCACTGTTCTACTTTCAGTCTGTAGATTTGCCTATTCTGGATATTTCATATAAGTGGAATCCTGTAATCTGTGGTCCTTTGTGACAGGCTTCTTTCTTTTAGAATAATGTATTTGAGGTTCATCCATGTTGTTGCCTGTCTCAACATTTGATTTCCTTTTATTTCTGAATAACGTTCTATTGTATGGCTATACCACATTTTATTTCTCCATTCATCAGTTGACAAACATTTGTCTCGGGTCCACCTTTTGGCTATTATGAACAACACTCCTACAAACACTCACATACACATTTTTGCATCATATATTTTTATTTCTCTAGGGAATGTACCTAAGAGTAAACTTACTGCGTCAAATGGTAACTCCATTTCCTTGCAGAAGAATGGGATTGTGACTCTTAGAGAATGCCAGGATCTGCAGCCTGGGTGACCTCTTCAGTGGCTATGGAGTCCTCACGGTCAAGACACTATTGTGGAAGTCGTAGCAGGATGGACCCTAAAGTAACCCCATTATCCCAGCCTCTTGATGTTTACTTCTTTCTTTTATCTCCTCTCTCTGATGCGGGTGGACACTGTGACTTGCTTCTGACCCATTGAATATGACAGTAGTGATGGGATGTCACTTTGTTGATTATGTTACATTACATAGGTTTCCACATTAGTAAACTGAAGACTCTCCTTGTGGCTTGATGAAGTACACAGGTATGCTGGAGAAACCCATGGGACAAGGAACTTTAGGTGGCCCCTGAAACCTGAGGACAGTCAACAAAGAGCTGAGGCCCCAGTCACGTAGCTGCAAAGAGATGAATTCTTCAACAACTGGGATGAACTCAAGAGTGGATTCTTCCCTAGTTGAACCTTTGATGAGAATGTGGCCCAGCTAATGCCTTGATTGCAGCCTTGTGAAACTCTGAGCAGAGGACCAGCTAATTCATGCCCAGACTTCTGACCCACAAAGACTGAGATAATAATATGTGGTGTTTGTGTAGCTAAGTTTGTGGCAATTTGTTATGCAACATTCGAACAGTCATCGGAAGTCGAGGATTTAGTTCCATAATATAATCTGGGCTGGAGGCCACTGAGTTTACTTGTCAAGGCAGTTTCTGTTTACCTATCAGTATGATTACCCCAAAAGATAAACTGCCATATAGATGTTCAAGTATGTGGTTGGTTGCTATAGAGTAATCTATACCTCTGGGGTATGCTCTAGAGTATGTGCTTTGTTGCTATAGAGTAATTTATACCTCTGGGATATGCTCTAGAATGGGAAAATAAGGATAGCAGAAGAAACAGAGTTCCACGCTGTCTGCTTGACTCACATAGGAGTGTCTACAAATCCTATTCCAAAGAGTCACTAAAAGATCAGAACACAAGACGAATGATAGGTTATATAATGAGAGCTACTATTTATTAGGCAGTATGGGACTGAGAGGATATGTATGAAATTGAGGCTGTGCCCTGATACAGCTTATGCTATACGTTAGTTATAATTTATCTAGCTCGCTGTGAAGCTATAAGCTTTCACTTGATATTAGCTTTCTCTTACACTTCTTTAGCCAAATAATAACAAAACAAGTCCAGCCTGGTGAAGACCACTTCTATTTTTGGAACTTACTTAGGATAATTCCATTTTACTGAGTCATCCGTTTCTATATTTAACAGCCCTATCCTCAGAATTTTAACTTACAGCCTATTTAATGTATTAAATTAAATCTATTCTATTAAAACCTGCTTTTTTTTCCTACCTGCCTCTAGACAGATGGAAACAGCTGATGATGTGACTCTCTTGACTGTGGTTGTTATGTCATTTTGTCTTGTTACATTTAATTCTTGACTTAACTGAGGACAGTAAGGTGGATTTTAACCTGTAGCACATGGATATGTGTGAAATGTCCTTCACTTCCTTGGTGATCTGACTTTAATTTCATGCATTTTAGAGATGACTCAACGTGCAGTAACTAATATGAAAATTCATGCTGCTTATAACATACAGTGAATAACGAACCAGACTTACCTCAGATGACTTGTAAGTTTCCTAGTTGGGAGAATGAAGCAATTTAAAATTGATGGGAAATGAATGTCTAAAACCCAGTAGAGTAAAAGATTCAAGAATCACTGAAATGTTCATCTTCCATGTCTCATATCAGTAGGCACATAAAAAAGCCAAATTTTGTTCTGCTGAGGATGGAATCAACTGTGGTTCCCCTTATATTTACAGCAGTGCCCTCGTCCTGTCATAGGAAACAGAGATGAAATGGATGGAGTAATTTTTTATGTGATGTACTTCATAGAACAGTTTTGCCAGGAAACAAGTAAAGATTATTTGGACACAGGAAGAACAGCTCCTTCCATGAACAGGGTCTCATCACTTTTTTTCTGTATCTATAAAAGAAAATGTCTAATTACACTCAGATGAGCAAATAGAACAGTGAAGGATGTTTATATTTAGATAGTCAATTTCATTTACTTTTAACAATTATTTTTATTTACAGTTTTTAATGAAATATTTTCACCTCTCTGTGATGTGGGACATTATGTGGTGATGTTGACTGACTTCTCCATTCCATTGCTCATCTCTCCAGCTCTGCAAGAGAAGCCCTTGATTCTCTGCTTAGTGGTCTGCACTTACTCCTCTTGGCTATTAGTAGGAATTTTCTGGATGGCAAATACTATCTTGGTTGCTTTTCCTATTGCCTAGGTCCTTGGGCCCCTTGATTTGGGAGTATCTCTCTACCAACACTTGGTTCTACAATTGTAATTCCAAATGCTTCGCAGAGCCTTTTCATAGAGGCAGTATATGCTTGTTAATTTGGACCAAAACAGTAATAAGCTAATTTTACATTACAGTTTTGTCATTAAGATTAAACCAACATAGAGCTGATTCTAAGCATTTTGCTGTTTATTTCTTCCTCTTAAGGACAGACTGCACTCAGTAGTTTTCATAGCATCAGCCCCACCCATTCCGGTTCAGTCTGTGCTGTTACTTGTTGTTCATGTGTTAAATACCACATTAACACCTCGTTGATATTTCCAAAAGTAACATCAATGACTGAGCTGATTTTCAGCCTAATTTACTTCTCAGGCTTTGACTCTGTTCAGCACTATTTACCTTTTGAATTCCCTCTTTTAAGTATCTCTGTTCAAATGCCTCTTAAATGAGAAGTATGTTAAGAGGTGCATGCCCCAGTAGTTCTTGTTAACTCAGGAGTGCTCATGTCTTGATATTGACCACCCAAAGACATTCTGTACCTTTGCAGAAACTCTGGCAGAATCAACCTCTCTTGTCCACAGTGGAACCTCCATAATACACTCTTATGTTGATTTTCTTCTTCCCTGTCTCAGCGTCTCCACCCATGCAGTTCTGCTCCCTAGAATCACCTCTCAAGTAAACTACTTGTGTGTAAGTTCTTATTTTAGGCTCTACTTTTCAAGCACCCTAAGCTAAGACAGGTGGGGAGGCAAAGATTGGTTTGGTTTTGGATATGTTAAGTTTGTGGTGCCCAAGATCTCTGCTTATGGTCTAGGGGCTTGGTTAAAGGGAATGTATGGAGGTTAACATCTTACATGTCTAAATATTAAAAAGTTATAAATCAGGCTAACATATAGTTTAATAAAATGTTGTATCCTCCCATGTCCTTGCATATGTTTTAATGGAGAATTCTTGGGCTCCTCTGAGCTTCATGCCAGAATGCGGCTATGTGAAAATGCTCAGACCCATGGCCCTTCCTCTCTGTCTCTATCATGAGCTGTGAGTAAATACTCCAGTCTGCAAGCTCTATCCACACTCCCAATAAACACCCACTCTCATGCCTTGGGATGTGTACAAGGTGGTGCAGCTTGCCCTTAGGAGAATCAACCAAGGAAGGAGGACTATGCAGGCTCTGGTCATGGATCCTGGGTACCTGGAACATGGTTTAGAAGTGGGGCATGGGGTCTGAGTGGGCAGGTTCTTTTGTCCCATAAGATCCTCATTATGTTGGGAGGGTCACACCCAGAGGAGAACCATATGGGGTCCCTTTAAATCATGAAGTCCAGGGGCTCCTTTTGGTTGTATTTAGGCACGGCGTGTCCATTGGGCATCCTGGTGGAGCTGCCTGGTAGGCGATTGCTAACACAGATTCATGGCTTAAAGAACATGGAACTTCATATAAATATTTGGGTGTTGGTAGCATATGGATTGTCATCGAATGGTGGGAGTAGATGGACGTAACTGGGAAGATGAATTGGAATGAATAGAGAAGGTCTAAGAACAGAACTCTGGGGGTGGTTGGGGAGGTGGAGACAGGGAAAGAGGCTAAGGAGCAACAGCCTCTGGATGTAACTTAGAATGCACTCACTTGATGTTTTAAAGGAATCCCGTTCTTCATAAATTAATCCTTAAAGAAGCATGATGAGGCTTGTGCATTTTCTGCTCTGTGCTCACCCAGTGTCGCAGGTATATAAATCCTTATTATATCACTGCTCACAAGAAGTCTGAGACTTTGAGGAAAGGGATTTATTTTAGGACTCTCCTACTCAATATCTTACCTGTTATCATGGCCTGAGTGTGTCCCTTAAAATTAATATGTTGAAACTTAATTGGCAATGTAATATTAAGAGGTAGGGTCTTTAGGAGGTGATTATGTCATGAGGGTGGAGCTCTCAGGAATGGGATTAGTGACTTTATTAAAAGAGCTGGAGAGAACTAAACAGGCCCTTTTTGCCCTTCCATCTTTTCTACCACCTAAGGACACAGTGTTTGTCCTCTCTGGAATATGCACCATCTTTGAAACAGAGAACAACTCCCACTAGACACTGAATATGATGGTGTCTTGATCTTGGACTTTCAGACTTCGGAAGTGTGAGAAATAAATTCCCCTTCTTTATAGTGATAAACTACTCAGTTTTGGGTACTTTGTTATGTCAGCAGAAAATGGACTAAGCAATGGAGGGAGGCCAGGTGCGGTGGCTCACGCCTGTAATCCCAGCACTTTGGAAGGCTGAGACGGGTGTATCATTTGAGGTCAGGAGTTTGAGACCAGCCTGGCCAACATGGTGAAACTCTGTTTCTGCTAAAAATACAAAAACTTGCTGGGTGTGGTGGTGTACTCCTGTAATTCCAGCTACTTGGGAAATTTGCTTGAACCCGAGAGGCAGAGCTTGCAGTGAGCTGAGATCATGCCACTGCACTTCAGCCTGGGTGACAGAGTGAGAGTCTCTCTCAAAACAAAAACAAAACAAAAAACAAAAAACATGGAGGGAGAAAGATAGTGCCTTTGTGAAGCATGGCTATGGTATTTAGAGAAAGGCTATATTGTGATTAAGGAGGAAATATCTCAGATCTCAAATTCTCCTATGTTTCTAGGTGTTCCTTTCTTTAACTGTAATATGAGATATATCACCATTATTTTACTGTGAGAATCAAGTAAAATAACAGAAAAGCACTTAGACAAAAATTAAATGTTCTATACAAATGTAATTAGAAAGGCTGATTTTAATGCTTTAATTTTGAAGAATTTTAAATAGAAGCTCATTGCTCTGGAAGGGCTTTCCTAATCATCTTAGCTCACTCATTTTCCACATAAGGAAAAAGAGAGTGTAGAAGGGTAAGAGACTTACCCCAAATTTCACAGCGGTTTTGTGACAAAGATCTGCCAACACCCTCACACAGTCTATTACAGCCCTTTAAGCATACCACTGAGTGTCCTCAGAGAGAGAAGAGGGAGGAAAGACATCCACAAAACGTACAAAATGTGTGTCAAAATCGTCCATTACGGAAGTAAGACAGAATGAGTTTTGCGATGATGCAGTTTCCTAACAATGCTGCCCTTGGTCTGCTGAGCAGTCCTCTGAGAATTACTGACATGGCCTCTGTTGTAGCCAGGCTCTGAATGAATGCCTGGCTACCCACTGGGACACTCACGGGAACATTGAGGCATAGTCCCCATTAGATTTTATGCCAGTGGAAAAGACAGATATTAACAAATAATTATAAATTACCAAGGATATGTAATTAAGTATGTGGTTAAGTGTGAATAATTAAGTGAAGAACTATACTAGATTATGGACTTTATGAGGGCAGGAGAATGTCTGTTTTGACTCTTTACATAGCACAGCATTTGCCACACAGTTGGTATTCCACAGCTAGTTACTGAATGATATAATAGACGTAAAAAGTGCCAGGAAGGAAAAAATGCCTGCTGTCCTTAAAGTAGGTGAACGACCTGATCTGGTTGGGGGAGATGGGGAAATCTACTGAGGAAATGCTATTTATGCAGATACATAAAAGCAATTGTCCTGGTGAAGAAAGGCAAAGAAACAGCATATGAGAAAAACCCAGGCAAGAGGGAGCCTGGCATAGTTCTGGAATTGAGACAAGCCTCACAAGGGGCAGTGGGCTGTGGCAGGGCTAGAGTGCTATGTATTGCTGGATAATAAATGACTCTAGAGCTCCCGTGGCTTAAAACAGTAATCATTTATTGTCTCATTGTTTCTGGAGTCAGCTATCCTGCAGTGGCTTAGCTAGTGATTTTTGGCTCAGGGCCTTTCACAGGGTTGTAAACAAAATATTGGTTGGGGCTGTGGTAATCTGAAGGATTGACTGGGGCTGGAGGATCTGCTTCCACAAAGGTGCCCGTGTATGACTGTTGGCTGGAGGCTTCAGTGCTTCACTGCTATAGAGACTTTGCTTCCTCACCACATGGGTCTCTCCATAGGGTTCCTCATGACATGGCAGCTAACTTCCTCTATAGTAAGCAGTCCTCAAGAGAGAGAGGCAGAAGACGTGATGGCTTTTATGACCTGGATGCAGGAGTTGTATGTCATCACTTCTATGTGCTGTTGTTCACACAGACTGAGAATGATACAATGTGGGAGGGACAAAGACGTGAAGACCAGGAGGCTGGGGTCATTGGGGGCCATCTTGGAGGCTGGCTATCACAAGTAGTAATGAAACAGGGACTCAACGGAATCGAGTTTTCAGGTCATATTAAGGGATTTAGACTTTGTTCTATGAATAGGGAGAAAACATGGAAGGATTTTAAACAGTGTCCATCCACAGGACTGGAGATTAGGGGCAGGACTACTGTCTCTGAAGGGTGCAAGGGAAAGCACAAACATGGGGGCATTATCTCATTTCTAAAGCCTGGCTGTTTATTTGCTAATCTGCCCAATGTTTTTGGTGGAGCTTTGATGTGCCGGGATATGTATTGGATGTGGGGATGCAGAGGTGATGAGATCTACTGATACCTTGACCTTCTGGGGCTTACTGTCCAAGGGCAGATAAAGGCAAGTAAGTGGGTGATTACGCCGCAGCACGATTTCCATCAGAGGGTAAGGTACAGGTTTCTGTGAGGTCATTTAGAAAGGGATATAATGCATTTTGGACAATCAAAGAGTTCCTTGAGGAGGTGCCATCTAAACAGGAAGCCAAAGGATGAGTGGGCAACAGGGTATTTTCTCATTATGAACACAGGCCAAGGAGTGAGAAACAGAAAGGCTTGTTTGGGGGAATTGCAAGTAGTTCAACATTTTCTCGAGTGTAGGTTGGAGGTGGGTATGGGTGGGGGGGTGAGCAGTAACAAGTCAGTCTGGTCATCAGAGTCATATCAGGTCAAGCCCTTTATTCTTATTAAAGAGTTTGAACTTTATTTGGGGAGCAAGAGGAAATTACTAAAGGGCTTTAAGAAGAGTGTGGATCATTTAGAATGATGATTACTCTGATTACAACACAGAATAATTTGAGAGCAGCAAACATGGAGGCTGTGAGAGGAATTTAGAGGCTGCAATAAGAAGGCAGCTGTGAACTGATAATGGCTCAAACTGTGGTTAATGAGAACTGGATTCAAGTGAGGTTTAGGAATTAAAGTGAATAGAATCTGGAGATGATTCTGTTGGGAAATGAGGAAGTCTAGGGTAATGCCTAGGATCATGGCTTAATCTTCTTGAGGTCTGGACAGTGACCAGAACTGACACAAAATTTGGTAGATAGAATGATCAGAATTGAGGTATGAGGTCTGGGATGAGTCTCTCTGATCCACTTACTGGGAATTGCCTCCAGGGCTAGGAGACAATCAGTAAGGTGGATTTTGCCTTTAGTCTCCTGGAAGTTATGCCACAGATCCAGGAAAGAGGGGAGCCTACAAATGTAAAAGACTTCTTACCATGGAGGCTGGAGAACAGGAAATTAAACAGTTCCTAAGACTTATGAATATTTTCTCTACCCGGGAATAAGCTCTTACACAGCCCAGAAGGCAAAAATAGAATGAATCTTATGAGGTTTTATATGGTGGTGAAGGAAGAGTGTTATCAGCTGCAATTTCTTACCATAACCATTGTGAAACAGCAAGTTTGCTGCCAAAAAACCCCACTGCATCCTATTTATTGGTATGAAAGCCTCCTGTTTATAAATGCATGCCATTTGTCCTATAATTTTTCTCTTCAAGTTTCTCAGTTCTGAGAAGGCTGAATTGACAGCAGAATCCACTTTAGAATACTAATTTTGGCTGGGCATGGTGGCTCACACCTGTAATCCCAATACTTTGGGAAACTGAGGTGGGCAGATCACTTGAGCCCAGGAGTTTGAGGCAACATAGTGAGACTCTGCGTCTACAAAAATTTAAAAAATTAGCCAAGCATGGTAGTGCATGCCTGTGGTCTGGAGGCTGAAGTGGGAGAATTGCTTGAGCCCCAAAGATTGAGGTTGCAGTGAGCCATGTTCGTGCCACTGCATTTCAGCCTGGAAGACACAGAGACCCTGTCTCAAGATAAGCAAATTAAAATAATAAAATAAAATACTGGTTTTTGTGGATTATGCTTTTCAGCATAGTGAACTGTTCGTCAAACATTGTGTGTGTGGTGTGGTGTATGTGTGGACACATGCTTCTGTGAACATATGCATGTGTGTACATGTTCCTGTATGTGTGAGAGTGTATGCGTGTGTGTGTGAGTGTATGTGTGTGTGTAGATTGCATACTTAATAGGAGCCCTAAATGACACCCAATCGGCACTGGGGGTCAAGAGTTAAAATTATGGTAATCATGGAGAGCCGAATAGCTTTCCATGTGCCTCTTTTTACTCTGCACTTTCTCCCAGATCATCACTACTCCCACTGGCCTTTTTATACACCCAAGCTAGTCTGATTCATCTGTTTCTCTTTCCTCCTTGCCTCCTACAGAAACTGCTAAAATTATTTTCTATTGAGCTATAACAGCATTTCTCTAGAATCCCAAGCTCCACCTTTAGGTTCCATTGAATATCGACTTAAAGTTGAGTCTTCATTTTAGATAATTTTTCTGACTTTCTGGTTTTACTTTTTTGTTTGTGTCAAGGAAGTCCTTTTTGGTCTTTAAGCTTAAGAAAATAGTTTTTAGAGTTCAGCAGGACTCACTATTTTGCACCAAGTGCACTGGAGATCTTTTTTGCAGGCACGCAGGCTGTTACCTTGAGCTGCTTGCTGCCCTGTCCTCTGCTCCTTACCTTCTGCCATTGCTGCTTTTCAGACTCAAGCTGCCCTTGATTGTTAATGCTCGACTCCATGACATTTTGGAGGAAGCCCTTTATGCAATTACAATTATCTTGACTATTTTTTTTTTCTTTCAAAAGTCACTCTGGAAACAGACCCTATGCTGCACTCTTTCAAAATATTTGTGTTTGAGACATTTTATGGAGAAATTAATCTGTGAGCAAAAGCTAGTTTACACAGATAAATGCATTTGCTGAGAATGATTGAATGGAAAATCAGCACCGACTGTGCCAGTCGCCTAAGGCAGACTCTCATCCCAGGGGCAACTGCCATATAATAAGCCTGGAGATCAGCTGAATTAATGTGGAGCCAGTAATGTACATCTGCAGTCTTGAGGTCACTCGCACAGTCTGTTCCCTATGAAACTGGTCACTTGAGCTGTTTTTAATGAAGACATCGACAAAACCAATTCTGTTAAACACCACATGGTCATAATCACCACTAATCTCAAATATATTTTATGTTATCTACATATGAACACATTTTATTCCCATGTTACTGATGAAGAAAGTGAAAACAGGGGGCTAAGTGACTTCATCTAGTTACTACTGTGTTATATTAAGGAGAAGAGCTAGGACAAATCAATTTTCTTGATTTGTGGTTTCATATTGTGTCCCCTTAAAACACTCCAAATCTAAAATTTTTCTGTCTTCAACAAACACATGTTTATTGAGTACCTATTACATGCAAGACACCATGTGTATTAGTCCGTTTTCATGGTCCTGATAAAGACACACTTAAGACTGGGTAATTTATAAAGAAAAAGAGACTTAACTAACTTACAGTTCCACATGTCTAGGAAGGCCTCACAATCATAGTAGAAGGTGAAGGAAGAGCAAAGGCACATCTTACATGGTGGTAGGCAGGAGAGAAATGAAAACCAAGTGAAGAGGGAGACCCTTATAAAACCATCAGATCTTGTGAGAACTTACTCACTATCATGACAACAGTATGGAGGAAACCAAACCGCCCCCATGATTCAATTATTTCCACCTGGTCCTACCCTTGACACATGGGGCTATTAAAATTCAAGGTGAGATTTGGATGGGGACAGAGAGCCAAACCATATCATTTTGCCCCTGGCCCCTCACATATCTCATGTCCTCACATTTCAAAAACACAATCATGACCTTCCAACAGTCCCCCAAAGTATTAACTAACTCTAGCATTAACCGAAAAGTACAGTCCAAAGTCTTTCCTGAGACAAGGCAAATTCCTTCTGCCCATGAGCTTATAAAATCAAAATCAAGTTAGTTACTTTTTAGATACAGTGGGGGTACAGACATGGGTAAATATACCCATTCCAAATCGGAGAAATTGGCCAAAATGAAGGGATTACATGTCCCATGCAAGTCTGAAATCTAGTGGGGCAGTTATATCTTAAAGTTCCAAAATGATCTCCTTTGACTCCAGGTCTCACATCCAGGTCACGCTGATACAAGAGGTGAGTTCCTATGGTCTTGGGCAGTCCTGCCTGTATAGCTTTCCAGGGTTATACCCTCCCTCACAGTTACTTTCGTGGGCTGGCATTGAGTATCTGCAGTTTTTCCAGGCGCATGGTGCAAGCTGTTGGTGGATCTACCATTCTGTGGTCTGGAGGATGGTGGCCCGCTTCTCACAGCTCCACTAGGCAGTGCCCCAGGGGGGACTCTGTGTGGAGGAGTCAACCCCATGTTACCCTTTTGCATTGTGCTAGCAGAGGGTCTCCATGAGCGCCCCACCATGCAGCAAACTTCTGCCTAGGCATCCAGGTGTTTCCATATATCCTCTGAAATCTAGGCAGAGGTTTCCAAACTTTGATTATTGACTTTTGCACATCTGTAGGCTCAACACCATGTGGATGCTGCCAAGGCTTGGAGTTTAAACCCTCTGAAGCCATTAACCAAGCTGTACTTTTGCCCTTCTTAGCCATGGCTAGAGGGGCTGGGGCACAGGGCACCAAGTCCCTGGGCTGCTTACAGCAGAAGGGCCCTGGGCCCAGACCATGAAACAATTCTTAGGCCTCCATGCCCGTGATGGGAGGGGCTGCCACAAAGGTTTCTGATATGTCCTGGAGACATTTTCCCCATTGTCTTAATGATTAACATTTGATTACTTGTTACTTATACAAATTTTTACAGCCAGCTTGAATTTCCCCTCAGAAAATTGGTTTTTCCTTTTTATTGCATTGTCAGACTGCAAATTTTTCAAACGTTTATTCTCTGTTTCCCTTTTAAACTGAATGCTTTAAGAGCATCCAAGTCATGTCTTGAATGCTTTGCTGCTTAGAAAGTTCTTCTACTAGATGTTCTAAATCATCTCTATCAAGTTCAGAGTTCCATAGATCTCTAGGGCAGGGGCAAAATGCCACCAGTCTCTTTGGTAAAATATAGCAAGAGTCACCTTTACTCCAGTTCCCAACAAGTTTCTCATCTCCATGCAAGACCACCTCAGCCTGGATTTCATTGTCCATATCATTATCAGCATTTTGGTCAATGCAATTCAACAAGTCTCTAGGCAGATCTAAACTTTCCCACATTTTCCTGTCTTCTTCTGAGACCCCCAAACTATTCCAACCTCTACCTGTTATCCAGTATCAAAGTCACTTTCAAATTTTTGGATATCTTTTCAGCAGCACCCCATTTGACCAGTATCAATTTACCATATTAGTTTGTTTTCAATCTGCTAATAAAGACATACCCAAGACTGGATAATTTACAAAGAAAAAGAGGCTTAATGGACTTACAGCTCCCCATGGCTGCGGAAGCCTCACAATCATGGTGGAAGGTGAAGGAAGAGCAAAGGCATGTGTTACATGGCAGCAGGCAAGAGAGAATGAAATCCAAACAAAGAGGGAAATCCCTTATAAAGACATCAGATCTCGTGAGAACTCACTATCATGACAACAATATGGTGGAAACTGCCCCCATTATTTGATTGTCTCCACCTGGTCCTGCCCTTGACACATGGGTATTATAACAATTCAAGATAAGGTTTGGGTGGGGACACAGAGCAAAACCATATCATCATGGCACGTGTTAAGGTTGAAAAACACAGATCCTACTTGCATAACACTTATAGGTGTGAAGATCCTGGGAATAATGATGAACTTAGAACTAAAACAAGACAGTATATATGGCAGAGATGATTCTAATGCTCAAATACTATGGAAAAGAATGTCTGGGCTGTTAGAAGATGGTTTATAGAGAAAGTGAAGATAAGACATAAGTTAAGATTTCTACTTACACCGTCTTCCAGCCTGATAGCAGAAATCCAGGATGGCATGAGGGCCTGGAGATAAGGTGACTATTTTGGTTGAAGAAAGGAATGATATAGGGTGGTTGCTTCATTTCCAGAGGTTTGTAGGTTTGACTGCACAGTCTCCAATAACAGAGTGTGAACTTTGCTGTGAAAGTTACTGGAAAGCTTCTGAAGATTTTGACTAGCAAAATGATAGCTTTTCTTCCTTTTTAAAATATTTTTATTCACTTTCTTTTTTACTCTACAGCTTAAGCTTTTCAAAACATATTAATTGAGTACCAGTTATGTGTCAGACACTGTTCTAGGTTCTGTGGACTCAATACCAAATGGAACGTCTGCACTGTCAACAAGCTGGCAGTTTAATGCCTACAGACAAGTAGACGGCATTTACAAAAGAGTATGCGAATTGTATAATGAGACTAATATAGGTGGAACACACAGAGGAACATAGAGAAAGGGGTCTGCATTAGTCCATTTTCACACTGTTGATAAGGACATACCCGAGACTGGGAAGAAAAAGAGGTTTAACTGGACTTACAGTTCCACATGGCTGGGGAGTCCTCAGAATCAAAGTGGGAGGTGAAAGGCACTTCTTAAATGGCAGTAGCAAGAGAAAATGAGAAAGATGCAAAAGCAGAAACCCTTGATAAAACCATCAGACCTCATGAGACTTACTCACTACCATGAGAACAGTGTGGGGAAAACTGAGTACATGATTCAAATTATCTCCCACTAGGTCCCTCCCACAACATGTGGGAATTATGGGCATACAATCCAAGATGAGACTGGGGTGGGGACACAGAGGCAAATCGTATCAGGGCCCTAACCCAAGATTGAGAGATTAGGAAAGACTTTCTTGAAGTAACTTATGATTGAACTAAGTCCTTCAAAAAACACGTATTTTCTCTGATTTAAAAATATACATACATATTTTAAATATTAAACTGTTGCCAGGATGATAGAGTAGTTGTATTTTTCCCTATTCCTCCTGCTAAGTAAAATTTAAAACTTTGGATAATATATATAAATATAAAAATATCTTGAAAGATGGAGAGAAGAAGGCAGAATAGTCCTAGCTACTCAGGAGGCTGAGGTGAGAGGATCACTTGAGTCCAGGAGTTGGAGGCTGCAGTAAGCTATGATTGCACCATTGTACTCCAGTCTGGGTGACAGAGTAACACACTGTCTCTTAAAAAACAAACAAACAAACAAACAACAAAAAAACCAGAGCAAACCCTACTGTAATGTACCACTCTGGTGGGGGAGGCTGATAGTGGAAGAGGTTGTGAGTGTGAAGGAGTAGGAGGAATATGTGACTTCTCTGTACTTTCAACTCAATTTTGGTACAAACCTAAATGTGTTCTAAAGTATAAAGTCTATTTTTTTTAAAAAAAGCAAAATTGAAACTTCTAATAAACTGACCTGTATTTTTCTTAGAAGAATTAACCAGAATTTATATTGTCCCATCCATACAAAATAAAAATTCTAGTTAGCTTTTACTTCCTTTTTCCTTGTTACTTGAGCTTGAAATTACTAGGAATTTTAGTTCCAGATTGCTTCAGCTTTAGAAATATTGCTAACTTCTATTTTAGTCATCTTTTTCCTAACAGTGCCATTACATTTCACAATATTATCTGCAATCATTTTGACTCAAGGATTTTACCCATTTCTTTGTCCACTACTATTTTTTTTGGTTTAGTTTCATATCTTCCTCTTTTTTGAATTTCTCAGTATGATTTATTTTTCATTTTATGGATTCTGGGGGGTCTTTTTTTTTCTCTCTCAGAAAATATGGGTGGTATACTAAGTCATTCCATATCTGAAAATATACTTTACCTCCATATTTTGTGATAAGTTTGATAGCATACAGAATTTAAGAATTAAACTACTGTTCCACAGAACTTCATAAACAGAGCTTCATTGTCTTTTAACATCTGGTGTTGTAAAGAAATTCTATGCCCATCTAATTTTAATTTCTTATGCAGAAATTGTTGTATTTCTCTGGAAAATTAAAATATTTTAATTTTAATCCTTGATTTTGAAATCTGTACTAAAACAATCAACATTCATGCTCTTTACTTACTAAACCCTTTTAATTTGAAGATAGAAAATTTTAAGTCAGGGAAATTTTCTTTTATTATTTCTTTAATTGTTGCTTTCATTTATTTTCTCTACTTTTTCCTTCTTCATCTCCTGTTACTATAGGTGGAATTTTTTATATCTATCTTCCATATCATTTATCTTTAATCACTTGTGTCTCTTTTTTTTTGACCAGTTGTATAGAATTCTATTACTTGTTTTTACAAGCCAACAATTTTTATTAATCTATTTTCATTCTCCTATTTTGCCCCCCACTGAAATTTTACTTTTATAATCATGTTTTTAATTTCTATTAAATGCACTTGTTCTCCAATGACTTTCTTTTTTAAAACCAGATTTCTTCATTTTACTAAGTAATGACTATTTAAATCTCTCTGAGGACAATAATTTTAAAAATTTCTCAAAGTTCTCTCCCATTTCTCACTTTAACTCTCTTTCCTTAGCAGTTAAGTCTTCAGCTTAGTTACGTTGGTGCCCTTCTCTCAGTCTATTACTTTCTTCTTCCTGGTCTGTAACTCTTTACCAGTAAAGGCTTGAATTGATTAACAATAGTATCCAGTGTGGGTTTCTTCAGAATTTGTGAATGTCACTGATACACACCCCTAAGCAGGCGTATTAGTCCATTTTTGCACTGCTATAAAGAACTACCTGAGACTGGGTGATTTATGAAGAAAAGAGGTTTGACTTATAGTTTCCGATGGCTTGAGAGGCCTCACAAAACTTACAGTTGTGGCAAAAGGCAAAGGGGAACCAAGCTTACATTCCCATGGTAGAGCAGGAGAGACAGAGAGTGAAGGGGGAAGTGCCACATACTTTCAAACAATTAAATCTCATGAGAACTCACTCACTCTCACAGGAACAGCAAGGGGAAAGTCCATCCCCATGATTCAATCACTTCCCACCAGGCCCTGCCCCCAACACGCTGGGATGACACTGGGAGATGTGATTTGGGTGGGGACACAGAGACAAACCAGATCTGCAGGCCTCCTTGCTTTTCGGATGACTGCCTGCAGTGCCCCCTGAGTACCCTTACCCAGATGCAGTGAATAGGTAGGTGGGCAGTTGTAAAAGCTGTGTTTTCCTTCAGAATGTTTTAATGGTGAGCAGTCTGACAGAAAGAATGCAGGAACGTCTTATGACGAAGACAATGCTGTAAAAGCCTTTCCTGTAACGTTTTTTCCTTTTCCTTTTCTTCCATTGTACTGATCTATATTTGAATAAGGCACAACCATTTCTCTGGCTCCTCGCTGGCAGGCAGGTTCCCATTTTTGTTAGGGAGTTCCTTTGCTAACTGCAGCCAGGGGAGAGGCCATAGCGAGCCTTGAGAATGCACAGAGCAGGATTCTGGCCCAGCGCCTGCTGTATGTCTAAGACCCCACCCACCCCCATGCTTCCAGGACCCACCCCTACTAAGAGCTTTAAACTTTCATGAGACTCCGTTGGGAAACCACCCTATGCACTTCTCTGTCACTCCTCTTTCTTTACTTCCATTAGAAAGTAGAAGTTTTGAAAATTCACTTAGAAATCAATTTGATTCTGTATGCTTTTATAATATCCAGGAATTCCTCAAGTTTCTGATCATTTGCAGAAGTTTCTTTGCTTTCACAGGTGCTGTATATTTATTACTATTTTAAAAATTTTTATGTCAATGAAATTTTAGTGGAAGCAATGCAAAAAAAAAAAAAATGAAAAAGAAAAAACCATGAACTCAGTCCACTACCTTCAGTGGAAGACCCTTGGTCATGTAAATACAGTCATATTCTCTCTCTCTCTCTCTCTCTCTCTCTCTCTCATTCTGTATCTCTCTTTCCCTCATTGTCTTTATGATCCAGTGTTTGTAATCTGTTCCTTAGAGGTTTAAATAGTTGGAAAAAAAATAGCCTAGGTCAATGTGTCTAACCCCTACGGTATGACAACAACAGCAACAACAATCTTTATTCTTTTCTCCTGCAAGTAGTTATGGGTGTGAATAAACCCAGGTAAACTTTTTGACAGTGTTAAGGCAAGGGGCAGACGACAAGGTAGTCAGAAAGGGGGCATTATAGGGTGATACTTCCAAAAATTTAAGCAGGAACATACAGTAATTTCCATGATAACTTAGGCCTTATTATATACCTTTCCTTTGTACTTGTGGGTTAAACTTTGCCCAGGCTGAAAGTACATAGTTTATTCATTTCTGCAGCCCTAGAAGTTACCATACGTGCTTGATCCTGAGATGGCTCATGTATTCACTGGTGTCTGAGCAGAGATTGCACTTCTTTGCCACGTAGTCTTGCACCAAATCAGCACCCTTCAAGTCATCCATCTTTTAGGACTATTGGATTATGTGTCTTAGGCTGTTTAATTTACTTTCAAGTAACCTTGAGAGTTCATGAGGAGCCCCTGAGTCCCCATTGCCCACAGAGCCTGATACAGTGGTTACACTGACAGGTTTTCCATTACTCGTAAGTGGCATATCTATTCTTACTGGTCTTCTTAATCTTCACTTTTTACTGTTAATGGCAATGGGCTAATATAAATTCCTTTTTGATTTCTTCATAATTCCATTACAAAATAGACTTTATTTTTTAGAGCAGTTTTAGGTTCACAGCAACATTGAGCAGAAGGTGCAGAGATTTCTCATATACCCCCTGCCTCCATACACACATACACTCCATTCCCCCATTATCAACACCCCACACTCCAGAGGGGTGCATTTGTTACAACTGATGAAACTACGTTGACATACCAGTGTCATCTAAAGTCCATAGTTTACATTTGGGTTAACCCTTGGTGTTGTCCACTCTATGGGTTTGGACGTATGTATAATGACACACATCTCCTGTTATAGTATCGTGCAGAATAATTTCACTGCCTTAAAACTCCTCCATGTTCTGTCTATTCATCCCTTCCTTCTACCAAGCCTGGGCAGCCATTGATGCTTTTACTGTCTTTATAGTTTTGCTTTTTCTAGAATGTCATATAGTTGAAATCATATGGCATATGGGTTTTCCAGTTGTGCTTCTTTCACTAAGTAATACATGTTTAAGGTTCTTCTATGTTTTTTTTTATGGCTTGATAGCTGATTTATTGTTATCGCTGAATAATAGATATTCCATTTTCTGGATGTGCCATAGTTTATTTATACATTCACCTACTGAAGGCCATCTTGGTTGCTTCCAAGCTTTGCTGTTAAGAATAATGCTGTGACAAACATCTGCGTGAAAACAGCTTTTGTGTGGACATAAGTGTTCAATTTTTTTTGAGTAAATACCAAAAAATATAATTTCTAGGTTGTATGATTAGGGTATGTTTAGTTTTGTAAGAAACTGGCAAAGTATCTTCCAGAATGGCTGTACCATTTTACATTTCTACCAGCAATGAATAAAGTTCATATTGTTCCACATGATTGCTAGTGCTTGGTATTGTCAGTGTTTTGAGTTTTAGCAGTTTTAATGGTATTAATTTAATATAATTAAATGGTCCTTAGTGTGTATTGGTATCTCATTGTTTCCTAGTTGCATCTGACTTTCTGTCCTCTAATTGAAAATTGTCTCTGATGGTTAATACTGAGTGTCAAATTGATTCAACTGAAGGATGCAAAGCCTGATCCTGGGTGTCTCTGTGAGGGTGTTGCCAAAGTAGATTAACATATGAGTCAGTGAGCTGGGGAGGGCAGATATGCCCTTAATCTGGTGGGCACAATCTAATCAGCTGCCAGCAAAGATAAAGAAGGCAGAAAAAATGTGAAAAGAAGAGACGGGCTTAGCCTCCCAACCTACATCTTTCTCCTGTGCTCGATGCTCCCTGCCCTCTAACATCAGACTCCAAGTTCTTCAGTCTGGGGACTTGGACTGGCTCTCCCTGCTCCTCAGCTTGCAGATGGCCTATTGTGGGACATTGAATCTGTCCTTCTAAGAGAACCTTGACTAATACAGTGTCTTTTCCTTTAGGATCTTTAAATTACGTAGAATTAATTGTGCATTCCACTCTCTCTACTGCCATATACTGAGAGGCCGAAGGAGAGTAAAGAGGACATGCAAAGACAGGGAAACACACTAAACAATTTTAGTCTTGTAGGGTAGAACTTGGGGGGTAGAACGTGCGCATGCACACACTGAATGGCATTTTCACCTCTCTCCATCAATTCAGAAATCTCTCTAACTCTTGGAAGACAATTCAAGTAGATAGAGAGGCTGGTATACCTAATGGTTTGCAGGAAGTGTCATTAGGTCTAGTAAATTCATAAGCTAAAGTATTTCGATTTTATTTTAAAGAAATTAGAAGGAAGGTTAAAGTTAACGAAACAAAATTTTCTTGTGATTAAGAATGGAGAGCTGAAGGGGAATCAAGTCTTCATAATTTGTGGTGTCTTTGTGTCTTGAAAACTAGGGTCAGAGCAGGTAGGTTTTGAGATCCTTTTAAGAGAGAAAATATACACAAAGCAAAACTAGGTAATATCCAAGAGATTTTAATTTTAGGAAAGTGTGTGTGATAGAAAGAATAATGGCCTCCCGAAGGTATCTATGCCTTTATATCCAGAACCTGTGAATGTATTACTTTACATGACAAAATATATTTTGCAGATATGATTAAATTAACAACCTTGAGGTGGGGGAGTTATTCTAGATGATCCTCATGGACCCAATGTAATTGCAACAGTCCTTCTTAGAGGAAGGCAGGATGAACAAAGTGGGATAGATAATGTGAGGACAGAAGCAGAGGTCAGAGGGCAGAGAAGTTGATACGCTGCTGGCTTTGGAGATGAAGGTAGGAGGAATGAGCTCAGAAATGCAGTTCACCTCTAGAAACTAAAAATAGAAACGATTCTTCCCTAGAACCTGCAGAAGGAATGCAGCCCAGCAGACCTATTTTAGATTTCTGAGCTCCAGAGCTGTAGAAAAATAAATTTGTGAGGTTTTAGGCCACTAAATTTGTGATAATTTGCTACAGCAGCAATATACATTGAATCCAGATTATTTTACTTAGTGATTGGTATCAGAAAAAATAAAATAGGAAAAATTCTTTGCTATTTTAAATTGTTGCATGTTGAAATAAAAGAGTGGCTCATTGGGTCTTTCAAACTCAAACTGTCCTATAGGTTGCGTTAAGAAAAGTGAAGCAATACCAAGGTGTGAGGCAGGGAATCATCTGTTTAAGAGGTCCACAGGTGTTAGCACATTAGCAGAGCTGAGAGCTCACGTCACATCGTGGATGACAAGAGTGTGTTTGTCATTGAATTATTGTGTCTCAGCTCCAAATCCACCCTTCAGTGTTGTGCTCAATAGCCACGATGGATCTCATAAACATTTCCTCTTTTCCTGTTGTCATTGTGTAAAGTTCTGTCAATAGACGGCCATTGAAGAACTGTAGAGGGGAAAGGACTTCTTTTCCACTTTAGCTTGTCCTTTTCCCTTCTTCCTGTAGTGCTTGGCCGGGCTGTGCAGGATACCCAGAGAGATGACCCCCAGCACGTTTGAATGGTACTAGCCACAGGCAGCTTCCTAGAAAGTTAGATTCTTTGTGATCTTAGCGATATCTTTGTGGGTGGCTGCTAGGTGAGTTCTGTGGGTAACTTCTGACAGCCTTCAGTGAATTCATCAGCAGCCTGTGCTGACAGCTTCCTCGGGAATTTCATTGGCACCCAGTGTTGGTTCTCTGCCCGCCACCCTTGGCCTGCAAACTCTGGACCAACTGTGACTTCTCTGCTATCTTAGAGACTGAAGCCACAGTCCCTTGAATGTGATCTGTATCCCAGTCCTGAGGAACGGGAACACTTCCAAGTTTGTTCCTTCCCTTGGCTCTCTCACTCAGATCTCAGGTAATCTTTATATTTCTCTATTATCCCATCTTGGTAGCTAATCCTCTATGAATAATTAATAATTCTTTATGTTAACCTTCCCTCTTCAGATTACTGTGTTCTTTCTGTCTCCTGACTGTTCTTTGACTGATACTAGGAGAGGAAGCCAAAGAATGAATTAGTGTTCTGCATGGGACCAAGCTCACACAGGAACATCACTTCCCATTAGCCTCGTCATCACCATTTTATGCCTCTTTTTGGATACCATTTTTGTTCTAGCATGGACTTTGATGTTGCTTACAAACATTTCCTGAGTACATATTGTGTATTTGAGAACTAATCATAGCATCTAAAGGCAGTGCATAATGAGCAACACATATACACATGTGTGTGCACACACACACAGCTACTCCCATTAGGAGCTGAGACAATGGGCTTCAACGGCAACTCTGTCCTTAGTTATCACTGAGACCATCAGAGAGAAATCTCCCTGAGCTTTTTTCTTTGAGGCTTGATTAGATAAATTGAAGATATTTTCTGCTCAAAAAAACCTATAATATTTGATTTGAGTGGTGTGAATGTCAAATAGCAAAATGTTAGTGAAAGCAAAAGGACAGTTTTGAAGGCTAGCCATGGATTCCAGGGCTGGTGAGAGGCACAGTGAGAGACGTATGGAGTGACCATTGTGAACAAGGAAAGATACTCTGGGCTGGAAGTTGTTCTCCTTGAGCCAAATGCAGGGAAATCTACAAAAACCCTCTCGCCACAACGGTGGCAGGTAGAAGAAACCATTCTTAGGCAACTACATAGCAGACATATTTTTCAGAGCAGGAGAAGATACACAGAGACAAATAAAAAGAGATGTAAATCATAAATCTACATAGACATGGTAGATTTTTACTTTAAAGTCTGAATTTTGAACACTAAAGATTAAACGATTGGAAACTTATTCTATTAACAGTCCTGTATTCTATAATAAAGAGACCAATGTGAACTGAATTAGGTTAGTATTCAAAGAAAGGTCAGCAGGTGATAAAGAGTCAGGATACCTATCAAATAAAAAGACTTTGTGTAGGTAACTATTCTGGACAGTTAACGTCCTTAGACCTAGGACTTCTAACAAAGGCACTGTAGCAAAAATGATGGGCTATCATTTCTGAGATTAAGTTTTAAAAAGGTGTTGACTTCTACCAAAACAACACACACATACTCTCTCTCTTTCTCCATCACTCATGCTTACTCTGATAAAGTCAGCTGCTTTGTTGTAAGATGTTGTATGAAGAGGCACATGTGACAAGAAGGTGAGAGTAGCTTCTGCCCACACTCAGTGAGAATCAAGGTCCTCAGTCTACTATTATGAAGAATTGAATCTTCCTTAATTCCTTCTTCACTCAAGCCTTGAGATGAGACCACAACTTCTGCCAATACCTTGATTCCAACCTTGTGAGACACCTTGAGGCACAGACACCAAACTAAGCTGTGCCCAGATTCCTGACCAACAGATACTGTAGGATAACACATTTGCTGTTTAAGTAACTAGGTTTTGTTACACAGCAATAGATAATCAGTACAAATACATAAAAGACCCTGGGTGCAGTGGCTCAAGCCTGTAAACTCAGTACTTTGGGAGGCCGAGGTGGGTAGATCCCTTGAGGCCAGGAGTTTGAGACTTGCCTGGCCAAGAAGCTGAAACCCTGGCTCTACAAAAAATATAAAAATTAGCTGGGCACATTGGCACATGCCTGTAATCCCAGCTACTTGGGAGACTGAGGCACAAGAATCACTTGAACCCGGGAGATGGAGATTGCCATGAGCTGAGATTGAGCCATTGCACTCGAGCCTGGGTGACAGAGTGAGACTCTGTCTCAAAAATAACTACCTACCTACCTACCTAACTAACTAACTAAAGTATTGTTACACTGGTTTTCTGTGGCTGCTGTAACAAACTACCGCAAAGTTGGTGGCTTAAAACCACAGAAATTTATTTTCTCACAGTTATGGAGGCCAGATGTCCAAAATCAATATCTCTAAGGCTAAAATCAAGGTGTTGGCAGGACCACACTGCCTCTGAAGTTTCCCCCTGCCAGCTGCTGACATTCCTTGGTTTGTGATGACATCACTGTAGCCTTCAAGGATGGCACTTACAAATCTCTACCCCCATCTTCACATGGCCACTTTGTGTGTGTGTGTGTGATCTCCCTCTGCCTCTCTCTTATGAAGCTACCTGTAGGGTCTACTCTAATTAATAATCCAGATCGTCCCCTCCTCTCAAGATCCTTATATCTTAGTCACATCTACAGAGATGCTCGTTCTATATAAGGTGACATTTACAGAGGCCAGAAGTTAGGACAGGAATACTGTCTGGGGGGGCATTTTCAGTCTACGATAAACACCTACTGTTTTAAAGCTTGTTATGCTCCAGATACAATGCTAAACACTTTATATGCATTTTCACTTACGTGCATTTCCCTTACCTATGTTACCAGGCCTCATTTATATACACAGAAATGGAGTCTCAGAGAGCTTGAGTGACTTGACTCAGGTCACACAGCTATGCAGCGGTGAAGCCAGGGTGAACCCTGGCAGTCTGACCTCAAAGTGTGAATATCTAACTGCTATGCTGTTTCGCTTTCCCATTACATGCTTAAGCTAACTAATTAGCAAAGGGCATATCTATTTTCCTGGATATAATATATTTAGTGAGTCCTTACTAATGGTGTGACTTTTGGTATCTTTATAGGTCCCAAATTGAAAGGTCTTTTAAGGAGAGGCACTTGAACTGGGAGGACCTTATCTAACATTTAGAATACAAATTCTGTTGCCTGGGGAAGATAGACCAAGTAAATAACATTTCTCACATAATGGATCCTAGACAAGCACATCACATTTACATAAACCCAATCTCTGGTGTTGAGGGTCTACACGGCTAGAATAGGCAAGCCGTGCTCTTTTGCGCAAAGCACTTTGGGGGAACTGATTGCTTGGAGCACTTAGAGGCACTTCTCTATAATTAGTTTTGGGTGGATTTATTTGGCTTTCCTGGGAAAAGTAGATCTAGAGGTGAAATCTGAATGAGGTTAGAGAAGAGGTGATTCTTGTGTTGATCAAAGTTCAAAATGAGAAGATATGTAATTGAATACAGATTAGGCTCTGTTCAGCATTTGCTATGCTATTCCTTTAACAGCTTGCTGGTTTTCCACATATGACCCGGTAGTCTAAAAATGCAGATCACACAGAAACTTCAGTCTTGTTTAGATTTAGGCTTTAGGCTTATGAATCTCTTTTTCCATATGTTTCTTCTTGGGGGCAGATTCTAAATTTAGGGAAGTAATGATGTCGGAGGCCTGAGAGTGCTGTCTTGAGCTTTTGTTTTTATTGCTGCCGCATTATGATGGCATGGCCAGCCCTTCCTCAATGTGACATGCCTTCACAGGTGTGCGGGTGGCTAAAGGACTCAGGAGATGGGAGTTGGATGGCAGATGGTCATGCCTTGTCTTGATTCCAATCATACTTTGAACATTCTTCCCCTCCTCCCACATGCCTCACTTCAGATGGCAACCTCATTTGGAGGTAAATTGTTTTTCACTGTGCTTTTCGTGTTGGAGTTGACCTCATGCCTGGCA
The DNA here is from genome assembly GCF_009761245.1 of Sapajus apella. NCBI lineage: Eukaryota > Metazoa > Chordata > Mammalia > Primates > Cebidae > Sapajus > Sapajus apella. The sequence goes on from NW_022437062.1 coordinate 2,721,837, forward strand.
TTATGTGAAATGAATTGGCCTGCTTTCTACTCCAGGGATATCAGAGGCTTATTGGTATTTAGTGAATGCTTTGTCATTTTGATCCTAGAAAATAGAGCCTGAAGATATCTTCTAATTTTACTAAGATTATCCCATCTACCTTACTGTAGTATCTCCCCAAGGACACACGCTTCATCAATAAATAACTTCTAGAGTCAACTGAGTTGGGTTGCTTCATAGAAAAAGGTGTTTTGAGGCCAAATGACTTTAGAAAATGTTGATTTCTCCCTTCCCTCTATCATCCCTGTAGCTAAAATATTGACAACCACACCTTATCTCTTTAGCTCCCCTCTGAGTACCATGGTAGGTAATTCTAGCATGTTTATAGCTTCCTACGTTAATCCAGGTTCTTTTCTTCTTTGCCTGAGGAATTTATTCTGCAATCCGGGAAAGTGTGCTCTTGCAAGTAAAACCTGAAAGTGTGGGCAAGTTTATACCTGCAGGACAACCCTCAATCGCTGAACAACTGAACTTGGCAGATAAATGCCTAGGCCTTCCCACCCTCTGTGAAACAATTCCAAAGCCACGTCTTAGTTTCTTAGATGGTTTCTAGGAGAATTGAGCTCTAGTTACTTATGGCATTAACTTGTTCATTAACACAATCTTATTGTTTTCTTATTTCCCTTCCTCAATTTCCCCTGTCTCATTTGTGTCTCTTATTTTTGCCTTTGAAATTAACTGCCCGTACCCAAGTCTTTGTCTAAGAGTCTGTTTTAGGGGACCTTCTGCAATTCTTTGGATACTCCTAATTTATAGTAGATTTGGGAGGTACAGAAATGTCTCTTATCCTGTTTCCTAAACATTATCCCACAGGTTTTTTTTTTTTTTTTTTTTTTTACTTTAACATTCTGTGTATCTAATGTTCTTCCCACTGTGGTTCCTGGAGATATTTCAGATAGATGTATTCTTACAGCTCATTTTTGTGTTTGAGAATCCTTGGCAAAAACTTCAAGGCCACAGGTCCACAAGGGACCCTATAGTGTAGTTATCTCATTTTATCAATGGAGAAATAAAGACCTGGAGTGTTGAATTCTCATTTGGCTCAATCATCCGAGATTACATAGGTAATGTACACACAAATTCTTTAGCCCAGGGGTCAGTAAACTAGAGTTCATGGGCAAAACTCAGCCTGCTGTCTGTTTGCGTATAGCCCACAAACTAAGAATAGCTATGGCATTTTTTAATGATTGAAAACAAATTTTTAAAGAATATTTTATGACATTCAAAAATTAATATGAAGTTTAAATTTTAGCATTGGTATATAAAGTTTTAGTGGGCCACGGTCACACCATTTTTTTAATCTGTTGTCTACAGCTGTTTTAGTGCTACAATGGCATATTTGAGTCATTGTGACAGAGACTGTATGACTTGCAAGCCTAAAATATTTACTCGCTGATATTTTACAAAAAAAAGTTTGCCAATTCATGCTTTAGATTTCCACAACATGATGAAGGGAATTGCATTATCTGCATAGATCAACACAGTGTAGCCAAGAGATCACAGAGTTGGGAATAGTGCACAGGCCTTTTATTTTATGCAGTGATGCTAGCAAGCTTCATCGGATTTTGGACAAATGATGTAACATGTTTAAATATCAACTTCCTTATTTGTAAAACGAAGTGACTGGACTGAATGCTTCTCAGTGTTCATTTATGTTCTATGTTTTCTTAAAGTTTGTATTTGTCTATTTGGGATACATTAATCACAAGGCCCAAACCAGTGGGCAAAGTTGCTTACGTATCCCTGTGATCAAGCTTTTACAGGTGTCAAAAATCATATTATAAATTCTCCAACCAATCCTGAGTGTAAGCTCAACCAGCACATTTCTCTAAATCTCATACACCATTTCAATACTTCTCTTGCTCTAAATCATCCCAGGCAACCTAGAGCTCACTTCTATATATATCAGAGCCCACAGACATCATTCAAACTAGCCAATACTAAACTGCGTCCCGCCTTGCCTCTCATGAAGAAAACACAATAAAGGTTCTAGGCCATGTCATTCCTGCTTCTGCCTCCTGATCTAGTCTGGTGCTTCTCCATGTGGCCTTGCATGGTGTGCTGCGCCTCTTGTTTCTCGGGGAACTGTGAGCAACAACAAATTGTTCTTTCAAAGGACTTGACCTCTTCATATCATCACTCACCCCCCTGTAATAAATTAAGATGGGGCGCAAATCACTTAAGTGCAAATAATGTATCATTCTATGCAGTCGTCTCAGATTTAACATATATAATGCTGGAATGGGGTTTGTTCCTAATGTTCAGCTGAAGCCAAACCTCCTTTCTTGCTGTTCAGTTCCTTCGGTCTTCATCCATGAACTGTGAAAAAGAAAGTACTTAAGGCTGCATCCCTGCTGGACAGGAAGGCTTTGCCTATTTCTAAAGCTCATATGACATGTTAAGAAGACCTGTGGTTTACCTTCTAATAAATCAAAAGCTGAGATTCAGGAAAACTTTTTCATCATACAATTTTTTCAATTGTCTTTTTTCCTCACACTGCTCTAAATCACTGGAACCCCTTGTGCTTTCTACTTAGCCCAGTGTGAGCTGTACTGTATTAACTTTTCTCTAAGTTGTTTTCTTTTTAAATATTTTTATTTTATTTTTTATTTATTTAATTTATTTTTAGAGACAGTGTCTTACTCTGTCGCCCAGGCTTGAGTGCAGTGGTGTGATCATAGCTCACTGCAGCCTCAAACTCCTGGGCTCAAGGGAGACTCCCCTGACCCCTGTCCTGGCCTCTTAAGTAGCTTGGACTACAGGTGTCCACCACCATGCCTAGTTTTTGATATTTATTTATTTATTTATTTATTTATTTATTTATTTAGTAGAGATAGGGTCTTCTTGTGGTACTCAGGCTGGTCTCAAACTCCTGGGCTCAAGCAATTCTCATTCCTCAGCTTCCCAAAGAACTGGGAGTATAGGCATAAGCCATGGTCTGGTATTTCCTTTTTTTTTTAAGTACAACCATATTTTTTTCCAAAAATTGTCTTTCAGCACCTCCCCACATAATTGGCACGGTCATCTCCCTTCTATTTTTCAGACAGAGTCTCGCCCCATCGCCCAGGCTGTAGTACAATGGTGCGATCTGGGCTCACTGCAACCTGTGCCTCCTGGGTTCAAATGATTCTCCTGCTTCGGCCTCCTGTGTAGCTGGGATTACAGGTGCCTGCCACCATGCCCAGCTAATTTTTGTATTTTTAGTAGATAAGGTTTCACCATGTTGACCAGGCTGGTCTTGAACTCCTGACCTCGTGATCTGCTTGCCTCGGCTTCCCAAAGTGCTGGGATTATAGGCTGTCGTCTTCCTTTTAAGGATCCTCTCCCTAGGTGCCCTTAGGAATGAGGGTTGATTAGGAACTACAGGGGCATACTGGTGGCACAAATGAGTAAAATAGACTGGGCATAAATCAGTAAGGATGATGGAAACCGTTGTAAACAAACGGCCCTATTCTCTGTTAATAGCTGTTATTTCTGTTTGAACAATTACTGTCACATGAGAATTGTGTCTAATGGTGACAAATCTTTTTATTTTTCAACAGAAAGGGGAGCAAGTTGGCCAAATAGAAGCCTCCAGCAATTATACTCCCCAAATTAAGCAACACAAGAAAAGCACCTTCACAGAAATCAAAAATCAGGTGAGCAATCACAATACTCAGCTTTAACTTCATATCACCGAAAGAGGTACTGAAGAGGGCAGGGAAGACAGCCTTGCATTGTCTGTATCACCTCTTCCTTAACCCATGTGTCTCAGAGAGAATCTGTGCACATGGGAAAGGGTGAATGCAGTAATTGTGGAATTTTGCATGTGATCACAGTGCTGCCCTATCACAGTGGAAAGCAACAGAGGGCAGAGCTCAGCTGGTACACACAGAGGGAGCATTTAGACCAGGCCTAGCCAGAGGAGAATCACTTATCCCAGTTGTTGCAACCTGAGTTCCAGCAAGCCTCTCTACCACCACGGTTGGCTAAGGTGTTCTGGGGTTCTAAATAAACTTTAAAAGCAGCCTAAGCCACATGAACGGCAATTCCTGGGCAAATCTCAGTGCTGTGCTGGGCTCAGAGCCAGTGGACTTGGGGCATACATGATCTAGTGAGGTACCAGCTGGAGTGGCCAGGGGAGTGTCACCTTTTCCCCAACCCCAGGTAGCACAGAGAGAAACTCCTTCCTTCCACTTGAGGAGAGGAGAGGAAAGGGTGAAGAGGACTTTGTTTTGGAACTTGGATATCCACTCAGCCACAGTAGAATGGGGCACTAGGCAGAGAGTCCTGTGGCCTTCTTTCCAGGCCCTAGCTCCTAGATGACATTTCTAGACACATTCTGGGCTAGAAAGAAATCTGCTTTCTTGAAGGGAAGGACTCAGTACTGGCAGAATTTATCGCCTGCTGATTAAGGTGCCCTTGCGTCCTGAGTAATCAACAGTAGCAAGCAAGCAGTACTCACCTTGGGCCTTAGGTGAGACACAGAGCCATGCTGGCCTCATGTGTGACCCAGCACATTGCCAGCTGTGGTGCTTACAAAAAGAGACTCCTTTTGCTTAAGGAAAGAAGAGGTAAGAGTAAGGGGACTTGTTTTTGAAGCTTCAGTACCACTAATTCTACCCAGCAGGGTGGAGTACCAAGTGGACTCCTGGGGTTCCTGATTCCAGGCTTTGGTTCCTACACAGCATTTTGGATCCTTCCTGGGCCATAGAGGAGCCTACTTCCCTGAAAAGATAATCCCAGGTGTGGTAGCATGCTCCACAAGCTGACTGAAGAGTCCTTGGGCCTTGAGTGAACATGGTGGGAGCCAGGTAGTGCTTGCTGTGGGCCTGGGACAGTGGTGGTCATGGGGAGAGATTCATCTGCTTGAGAAATGGAGAAGGAAGTGTGAGAAGGACTTTGTCTTAAGACTTGGGTGCCAGCCCAACTGTAGTAGAATAAAACACCAAGTAGATCCATAAGGTTCTTGACTTCAGGTACTGCCTCCTGGATGACATCTCTGGACTACACCCATCAGGGGCCAAGGAGAACTCATTGCTTTGAAGGGAAGGACATGAGTTTGGCTGGATTTGCCCCTGCTGGGTATACAGCCCTTAGGTCTTGATGAACATAGGTGATAGCCAAGCAGTGGTAACTTCGGGCCTTGGGTTAGACACCAGTGCTGGCTTTGGTTCTGACTCAGCACAGTCCCCGTTGTCGTGGCCACAGGAATACTTCTGTCATTCCTCCCCCAGCTTTAGGCAGAGAGAGAGAGAGTGAGAGTGAATGACTAACAGACTCTGTTTGTTTGGGAGAAAGTCAGGGAAGAAAACAAGGGTCTCTACCTGATAATCCAGAGAGTTCTGTCAGATCTCACTCAAGACATCAAGGAAGTACCTCTACAAGTCTGCAAGAGCCACAGCATTATTGGGCTCAGGGTGCCCCTAATGCACATGCAGCTGCAGTGACCAAAGACTTAGATCACAGTGCCCAAATCCCTTTGAAAAGGGACTTGGAAAACCTTCCCGAGAAGGATGGGCACAAACAAGCTCAGACTGAGGAGACTATAATAAATACCTAACTCTTCAACACCCAGACACCGACAAACATCTACAAGCATGAGGACTACCCAGAACATGGCTTTACCAAATGAATGAAATAAGTATCAGTGACCAGTAGCAAAAAGAGAGAGATATGTGACCTTTCAGAGAACTCAAAATAGCTGTTTTGAGGAAGCTCAACAAAATTTGAGATAACACAGAGAAAGAATTCAGAATTCTAACAGATGAAATTAATGAAGAGATTGAAATCATTTTAAAAAAGAATAAAGCAGAAATTCTGGAGCTGAAAAATACAAATGGCATACTAAAGAACACACCTGAGCCTCTTTACAGCAGAATTAATCAAGCGGAAGAATCAGTGAGCTTGAAAACAGGCTCACTAATACACAGCCAGAGGAGTCAAAAGAAAAAAAGAACAAAAAAGAATGAAGCATAAATACAAGATCTAGGAAAGAGCCTCAGAAGGGCAAACCTAAAAGTTATTGGCCTTAAAAAGGAAGAACAGAGAAAAAGAGAGAGAGAGAGAGATTGGGGTGGAAACTATATTTAAAAAGAAAATAACAGAGAACTTCCCAAACCTAGGGGAAAATACCAGTATTTTAGTACAAGAAGGTGATAGAGCACCAAGCAGATATAATCCAAATGAGACTACTTCAAGACATTTATTAATCAAACTCCCAAAGGTCAATGATAAAGAAAGCAGTAAAAGAAAAGAAATAACATTCAAAGGAACTTCAATATATCTGGTAGCAACCTTTTCATTGGAAACCTTACAGGCCAGAAGAGACTGGCATGACATACCTAAAGTGCTGAAGGAAAAAAAAAAAAAAAAAACCCTTTATCCTAGCGTAGCATATCCTGTGAAAATACCCTTCAAACATTAAGGGGAAATATTTTCCCAGGCAAACAAAAGCTGAAGGATTTCATCAATACTAGACCTATCCTATGAGAAATGCTAAAAGCCAGTTCTTCAGTTTGAAAGGAAGGGACATTAATGAGCATTAGGAAATCATCTGAAGATACAAAACTTACCGCTAATAGTGGGTACACAGAAAAACACAGAATATTATGATACTATAATTGTGGTGTGTAAACTCATATTTTGAGTACAAAGACTCTAAAAGATGAACCTATCAAAAATAGTAACTACAACAATTTTTCAAAACTTAGACAATATAATAAGATATAAATAGAAACAACAAAAAGTTAAAAAGTGGGGGATGAATTTGAAGTGTAGAGTTTGTATTAGTTTTCTCTTTGCTTCCTTGTTTGTTTATGCAATCAGTGTTAAGTTGTCCTTAGTCTAAAATAAGGAGTTATAAGATATTATTTGCAAGCTTCATGGTAACCTTGAATCAAAAAACATACAACAGATATACACAAAACAAAAAGCAAGAAACTGACATACCACCAGAGAAAATCACCTTCACTAAAATGAAGACAGGAAGGAAGGAAGAGAAGACCACAAACAATCAGGATACAAATTTTTAAATGGCAGGAGTAAGTCTTTACTTATCAATAATAACATTGCATGTAAATGGAGTAAACTCTCCAACCAAAAAACATAAAAGTGGCTAATCATAAAAAACAAAACAAAATGAAAAAACAAGATCCAAAGATTTATTGCCTATAAGAAACACTTGTCAGCTATAAAGTGACATAGACTGAACATAAAGGGATGGACGATCATATTCCATGCAAATGGAAATGAAAGAGCAGGAGTAGCCATACTTATATCAGACAAAATAGATTCAAGACAAAAACTATAAGAATAGACAAAGAAGGTCACTAGTGATAGAGGGATCAATTCAGCAAGAGGATATATAAGAATTTTAAATGTGTATGCACCCAACACGGGGATACCTATATATATATATATATATCAAATATTATTAGAGCTAAAGAGAAAGATAGACCCCAATACAATAATAGCCAGAGACTTCAACATCCCACTTTCAGCACTGGACATATCTCCCCGACAGAAAATCAGCAAAGAAACATCTGACTTAATCTGCACTATAGACCAAGTACACCTAATCGATATTTACAGAATATTTCATCCAATGGCTGCAGAATATACATTCTTTTACTCAGCATATGGATTATTTTCAAGGATAGGCCATGTGTTATGCCACAAAATGTCTTAAAAATTTAAAAACAATTGAAATAATATCAAGTATCTTCTCTGACCACAATGGAATAAAACCAGAAGTCAAAAACAGGAGGAATGTTGGAAACTGTACAAACACCTGAAAACAATATGGTCCTGAATGACCAGTGAGGAAATGAAGAAATTAATAAGGAAATTGAAAAATTTCTTGAAACAAATGATAATGGAAACACGACATAAAACTTTTGGCATGTAGCAAAAGCAGCACTAAGAAGAAAGGATATAGCAATAAGCACCTTCATCAAAAAAGTAGAAAACTTCAAATAAACAACAAGATTATACATCTTAAAGAACTGGAGAAGCAAGAGCAAATCAAATTCAAAATTAGTATAAGAAAAGAAGTAATAAAAATCATAACAGAAACTAATGAAATTGAAATAAAAATACACATAATATCAATGAAATGAAAAGTTTATCTTTTTTTGAAAAGATAAACAAAAGCAAGAAACTTCTAGCCGGACTAAGGAAAAAAGAGAAGACCCAAATAAAAAAAATCTGACATGAAAAAGGACACATTACAGCCAATACCACTGTATTAGAGGCTACCATGAGTAACTTTATGCCAATAAATTGGGAACACTAGAAGAAATGGGTAAATTCTTAGATACATACAACCTACCAAGATTGAATCATGAAGAAATTCAAAACCTGAGCAGACCAATAACAAGTAACAAGATTGATGCTGTAATAAAAAGTCTTTCAGCAAAGAAGTCCTGGACCTGATGGCATCATTGCTGAATTCGATCAAGCATTTAAAGAACTAAAACTCATTCTACTCAAACTATTCTGAAAAGTTGCAAAGGTGAGAATACTTCCAAACTCATTCTATAAGACCAGTATTATTATTATTCCGATACCAAAGTCAAAGACACATCAAAAAAAAAAAAAAAAAAAAAAAGAAAAAGAAAAAAAGAAAACTACAGGCCAATATCCCTGATGAACAGTGATGTAAAAATCCTCAAAAAAAAATACTAGCAAACCAAATTCAATAACACATTAGATAGATCATTCATTATGACCAATGGGATTTATCCAAGGGATGCAAAGATGGTTCAACATATACAAATGAATCAGCATGATACATCATATCAATAGAATGAAGAACATAATCATGATCATTTCAATTGATCCTGAAAAAGCATTTGATAAAATTCAACATCCCTTTATGAAAAGACCCTTAAAAACCTGCGTCTAGAAGAAACATACCTCAGCACAATAAAAGCCATGTATGATAGGTCCACAGCCAGTATAATACTGAATGGGGAAAAACTGAAATCTTTCCTCTAAGATCCGGAACATGACAAGGATGCCAGCTTTCACTGTTGTTATTCGACATAGTACTGGAACTCCTAGATGTAAACTTAAACAAATAAGTGAAAGATCTTGATAATGAAAACTATACAACACTGATTAAAGAAATTGAAGAGGGTACAAAAAGATGGAGAGTTATTCCATGTTCATGAATTGGAAGAATCAATATTGTTAAAATGTCCATACCACCTAAAGCAATCTACAGATTCAGTGCAATCTCTATCAAAATATCAGTGACATTCACCACAGAAATAGAAAAAGTAATCCTAAAATCTTTGGAACCGCAAAAGACCCAGAATGGTCAAAACTGTCCTGAGCAAAAAGAAGGAAACTGGAGGAATCCCATTCCTTGATTGCAAATTTTACTTCAGAGCTATAGTAACCAAAACTGTGTGTCATTGGCATAAAAACAGACACACACAGAGCAATGGAACCAAATAGAGAACCCAGAAATATATCTGCACCTCTATAGCGAACTCATTTTTGAAAAGGTGCCAAGAACCTACATGGGGGAAAAGACAGTGTTTTCATAAATGGTGCTGGGAAAACTGGATATCCATATGCAGAAGAATAAAACTAGATCCCTATCTTTTGCTATATACACAGATCAAATCAAAATGGATTAAAGTCTTAAATCTAAAAGCTCAAACTATGAAACTACTAACAGAAAACAGGGGAACTCTCCAGGACATTGGTCTGGGCAAAAATTTTTTGAGTTATATCCTGCAAGCACATGCAACCAAAGCAAAAGTGAACAAATGGGATCACATCAAGTTAAAAAGATTCTATCTACAGAGCAAAGGAAAAATTCATCGAATTGAAGAGGCCACCCACGGAATGGGGGAAAACATTTGCAAACTACTCATCTGACAAACGATTAATAGTTGGAATATATAAGGAGCTCAAACAACTCTATAGGAAAAAAATTTAATAATCTGATTAAAAATGGGCAAAATATCTGAATAAATATTTCTCAAAAGAAGGCATACAAGTCGCAAACAGGCATATGAAAAGATACTCAACATCACTAATCACCAGAGAACTGCAAATCAAAACTACAATGAAATACAATCTCACCCCAGTTATCCAAATGACAGACAATCAAATGGTGGCGATGATGTGGAGGAAAGGGAACCCTTGTACACTATTGGTGGGAATGTAAATTAGTACATCCACTATGGGGAACTGTTTGGAAGTTTCTCAAAACACTAAAAATAGAACTACCATATGACCCAGTAATCCTACTGCTAGGTATATACCCAAAATAAAAGGAATGAGCGAATTAAAGAAATATCTGCACTCTCATGTTTATTGCGACACTGTTCACAATAGCTAAGATTTGGAAGCAGCCTAAGTGTCCATCCACAGACAGACTGATAAAGAAATTGTGATACATACACACAATAGAGTACTATTCAGCCATAAAAAAAGAACAAGATCCTGTCATTTGCAACAACATGGATGGAACTGGAGGACATTAAGTGAAATAAGCCAAGCAGAGAAAGACAAATGATATTTTCTCTTGTTTGTGGTGTTAAAAATTAAAACAATTGAACTTATGGGAAAAACCTTTGTACTTTTTAAAAGAAGCCCTAAATCTGGGCTTTAAATGACGTTTTCAGAATTTATGATATTTGCAACAACTACACATTGAAAAAAACCACGGTGTGAGTTGTAGTGAGTGCATCTGTAAATTTGTCTGAACTTGTGAACCATCGCTTTTGTGTCTGATCTGTGATAAATACAAAAGTCCTTTCAAACTCCTTCTTGCTTATCTCCCAAATCATTTTTCTCCCAGAACTTATGACTGTCAAACTGTTTGTTCTTTGCTGACATTTAGTTATCCTACGTGCCATCTCCTCTCATTCCACCTCTTTGTTATTCTAAGGATAAATGAGCCAATCTAATGAACTTATATTCATCCTAACAAGAATATTTTTCATTCAACCTTTTCTTCCTTCTCAGTTAGAATGTATATTTTAAGATAGAATATTCTTAGCAGCTAATCTAAAGTTGGAGGGTTTAATCATGCAAAAGGGTCAGAAGTACATGGCAGGCCAGAGGGGGATGTTTGGGTGTCATGGTAAGTGGTGCCTTGTGCTAGTCCCCAAATTGCAGGTGTCATCAAGCTGCCAGTGTCCAGGGCCAGGTCTGCAGACATTTTGGACCCATATATCACTGCTCGTGGTTTATCATTGTTATTATCATCAGCAGCAGGTAGGGGCTGACTCTGAGCTGTTAAAGAGCTTTTGTCAAATCTCCCTTTCTAAAGTTGAGAGTGCTTTTTGGTTTTGACAAGTACCATGCTTTTAAAAATTGTTTGTTTATACACCTGGTAATTGGTTCCATTTGGCATCTTCATGTTACCTAAGCACTATTTGGGATGCTTAACAAGAGTATCCTGAGCTTTAAAAACATTTAAGTGAAAGATTTAAATTCTATAAAAAGAAGAGGCAGCTGGTGAAACTTGGCCATTAGACAGGTGGAGAGCATATTTTTGTGTTGAGAAGCCTCAAACAGACTTCCTAGTTTTCTTTGCCCATTAGCCTGGAAGGCACCTATGTTGAATTCACTTCTTTTTTTTCAGTGACCTCAGTGAAATGTCTGGTGCTCCCATTTTTTCATTCCCAGCAGCGCTTATTAGAACTCAATGAGGAGCCTTAGACTGCTGGTTGACTAGTGCTCCCCGACACACTCCCAAGTCACTCAGTTCCCTCTAAGGCATAGTGAGGGTCTGTGCCAAGACTGCACATATCCAAAGCCCAGAATGAATCACTCTTATGCCCCAGGGTTGCTGAAATGATTTAATCAGTGAGTTGAAAAGAACAGTGATTTTGTTCTTTTTTATCTCCCTGGGAAGTGGGATGGGGAAGGGGATTAGGAAGAACCCATCTATTTTAGGTGCTTATTTGCAGAATTAAAGTACCCCTAGATAAGTGATGGCTTGGCTACAGTATACAGCTTTGCCATTAATGAGAGGAAAGTGAAACTGTTTTCATTTTTCTTGGAAGACTGAGAAGGGCATTTTTTTTGAGGCTAGCACCATCGTGTGGATAAAGTGAATACAGTTTTTTTTTTCTTTTTTTTCTGGGGGGTGGTGGCAGGGATTGCATAACAGGCCAGTATAATAAACCTCTGGAAATGCAATTTTGTTATCTTCTCATCTATTTCTTATATCTTTTCTGAGTCATCACAGAGCAGCCTAGAGATAAAAATAATTTTTACAGCAGTGCCATATACTGCTGGGATCCCAAGGCTCATGTGCTTCTACCAAATGACTGAGTGAACTGCAGGAAGATGACAGTGGGAGATTCACAGAGCAGTTTTGGATCAGGCAGAGCATAAATTAGAGAGCCCATTTAGGATTAGCCATTGGGCTCTTCAGTGGAAGTTACCAATTTGGACTTTGTGAGAAATGCCAAGGCCTGTTACTGAGGCAACTTTCTAATCATTATTTTCCAAGAAATGCAAGCTAAATCAGAGGAAAAGAGGAGAAATAAAAATCTGATTGCAGGATGCAAAATAATTTTAACAAACTGCATGGCTAATCTGTGGAGTGAGAAAGTGAGGTGGAGTTTTTCTGATTATTTTGGAATCTGAATGAAAAGGGAAAAAGAACAATGTGGAGAAACTCTTTTGACTTGTGGCTTTAAGTCTTAAGAGCATGATGGGGAAGTGGGTGGCAAAGATAGGAGAAAGATTTTTTTTTAACCTCTGTAGAGGCCTTTCCTGTGTAGCTGGCACGAAGGTCCCTAGAGAGGGGCTGAGCCTGCCTCTCCTCTTTTGTAGTGTTTTTCCTCTATTCCAAATTGGTTGCTGGTATGTGGCTGTTGGGAGGGCACAAATAGGTGGAGGTCGGGAGAGCTGCTGCTTCTCAGGATTTAGCACCATTTAACGCCTAACAGACTACTCTTCCAGTATTATTCTTTCCTTTGCACAGTTCCCTAGCCCCAAGGGAAAAGGTTTCACCAGCATTTAAAACAAAGATCTGTAATTGTAGAAATTTGACGGAGTCAAAACCAAACCAAGAGATGAGGACATTTGCTCTCTTTGATGAGCTACTAAAGTGATAGGAACATGTACAGAACGGTCCTCCCCACCCACCAGTCACTTGTCTTCACACATCCCTCCCTCCCTCCTTCCCAGAACCAGACTGCCTCATACAGCTATAGATATTAATGTATCTGGAATTTCAGATTGAAAGAACTTCTTGTGGTTGAATACAGGCTGGTGATGATCTGGAGGGAGTTTTTAGGTGCATGTGAAGCTTTCCTCTGTAGGCAGCCATTTATGGAGCTAAAGTGTGACAGGCAGCTGAGTGGACCGGCTGACATGGTAAGTGAGGATACAGGATCCCAGAGATTATTAAGCAGCTGGAATGAGAGGCTGAATCAGAAGTGCAACTAATTACAATGACTATCAAGTAGAATATTTAGTATTCTTTTAGTGTAATCTTTTTTAACTCTTTCCTTACATGCCTATCTGAGGATAGGGGCATTTGGTAAAAAGCCATGAGAACAGTGAGACTCCAGCACAGGGAACATCTGAGTCTTGTTTCCTAATAGCCGCAGGAAAATCTTGTAATGCTCCTCTTCCTCTAGCTCCTGACTCTCCCTGCTGGATCTTGCATTGTCGCTTTTACTATACACTGTTTTAGTTTGGAAGCCTGCTAATGGAGGCCTGGGAGACTCTTGGGCCCTATTCTCTGAGATCACTACTCTTTCACTGTAGGCTTCTCCCTCTCTGTCACTGTGTTACTTCCTTCACCTTTCAGCTGGGCCACAGGGACACCAACAGTGGATCCTCTGCTCTGCAGAGGAAGACTGGATAGAGGGGTCTAAATTCCTTTTTTTTGAGCTACGGTTGGCTCCCCAATTTCATAAAACTGGATTATGTTGAGGACTCTGGGAAGATGGTAGAGCAGGAAGCCAGGAATCGGTCTTCCTACCTAGACCACAACTGCACTGGCAAAACTTGTCTGATCTAGCTTTTGGAACTTTAGACTCGATATGAAGGCTTACAACTTCCAGGGGAAGGTTTGGATGATAGACTGTGGGTAAGTTCAGCTCTTAGCAGAATAGCAGCTACCTATCTCCCAGGCCCTACCCCAAGGGCAGGCAGTACATCCATACCCATTGTGGGAGCCAGGTGAGTCTCAAAGTCCTGTCCTTCATAAACTGGGGATCCGTGATCTGATCCATGATTGCAGTTTCCTGTCTTGGAGATGCAGACACATAGGTAGGCAGCCATTGTTGCACCCCTCCCCACGCCATTGCAAGGCCCTTCCCCAAAGCAGAATCAACTTCCAGAGGATTTAAAGGGTCAGCACTCTTTTTATATTCTTCCCCCTATCTCCTGTCCCTTCATTTTAATCTGTTTTTGGGAGCCAGATATTTAAAATCTATGACATTCAAAAATAACCACATATACACAGAAATTCAGAGAGTTACTGTGCATGCTGAGGGGAAGGGGCAGCCTCAAGAGAAGTGAGAAGACGTTAATACCTGAGGCTCATTCCTGGTACACAGACAGTCTATAACAATTAAAAAACAAACCCCCAAATTACCGAACCCTGGGGAAAAAGGAGAAACTTCTTTTCAGAATACTTTATTATATTCTAGATGTTCAGTTTTTAACAAGAAACATCACAAGGCATATGAAAAAATGGGAAAATGTGTCCCTCATTAAAAAAAAAAAACAAAAAACAAAACCAGAAACCCTCAAAAAATCCAGATGGTGAATTTGCTAGACAAATACTTTAAAGTAGTTCTCATAAAGATGCTCGAGGACCTAAAAGAAGGTCTGGAAAAAGTAAACACAACAATGTATGAACAGAATGAAAATATTGATAAATAGAAAAGGTAAAAAAAAAGAACTAAAAAATTTTGGAGCTAAAAAGTATAACATAAATTAAAATATTTTTAATTTTTAAAAAACTTTTAGGTTCAGGGGTACATGTGCAAGTTTGTTATATAGGTCATGTGATGGAGGTTTGTTGTACAGATTACTTGATCACCCAGGTATTGAACCTATTACAGAAGAGTTATTTTTTCTGCTCCTCTCCCTCTTTCCATCCTCGACTCTCAGGTAGTTCCCAGTGTCTGAATTTTTTTTTTTTTTTGAGATGGGGTCTTGCTCTGTGGCCCAGGCTGGAGTGCAGTGGCACAATCTTGGCTCACTGCAACTTCCACCTCCTGGGTTCAAGCGATTCTCCTGCCTCAGCTTCCTGAGTAGCTAAGACTACAGGCACATGCCACCATGACAGGCTAATTTTTTGTGTTTTTAGTAGAGACAGAGTTTCACCCTGTTAGCCAGGATGGTCTTGATATACTGACCTCGTGATCCACCCATGTAGGCCTCCCAAAGTGCTGGAATTACAGGCATGAGCCACTGTGGCCAGTCTGTTTCCTTATTTTGTGTCCATGTGTTCTCATAATTCAGCTCCAACTTGTGAGAACATTCGCTGTTTGAGTTTCTGTTCTTACGTTAGTTTGCTAAGGATAATGGCCTCTAACTCCATGCATGTCCTTCCAAAGAACGTGACCTAGTTCTTTTTTATGGCTGCATAATATTCCACAGTGTATATATACCATATCTTAAAAATCTAATCTACCATTGATAGGCATTTAGATTGATTCCATGTCTTTGCTATTGTGAATAGTACTGCAGTGAACATACATGTGCATGTGTCCTTATGATAGGATGATTTGTATTCCTTTGGGATATAGATTTCTGAGTCAAATGGTAGTTCTGTTTTTAGCTCTTTGAGGAATTGCCACCCTGCTTTCCACAATGGTTGAACTAATTTACACTCTCACCAAGAGTGTGTCAGTGTTCCTTTTCCTTCGCAACCAATCTAGCATCTGGTTTTTTTTTACATTTAATAATAACCAGTCTGACTGGTGTGAGATGGTATCTTACTGTGGTTTTGATTTGTATTTCTTTAATGATCAGTGATATTGAGCTTTTTAAAAATAGGCTTTTTGGCCACATGTATATCTTCTATAGAAAAGTGTTTGCCCACTTTTTAATGAGGTTGTTTTTTTCTCGTAAATTTGTTTTAAGTTCCTCATAGATGCTGGATGTTTGATCTTTGTCAGATGCATAGTTTGCAAATAATTTCTCCCATTCTGTAGGCTGTTTACCGTGCTGATAGTTTCTTTTGATGTGCAGAAGCTCTTTAGTTTAATTAGATCCCATTTGTCAAGTTTTGCTTTTGCTGCAATTGCTTTTGGAGTCTTCATCATGAAATCTTTGCTAGTTCCTATGTCCTGAATGCTATTGCCTAGGTTGTTTTCCAGAGTTTTTATAGATATGGGTTTTACATTTAAGTCGTTAATCCACCTTGAGTTGCTTTTTGTACATGGTGTAAGGAAGGGGTTCAGTTTCAATATTCTGCATATGGCAAGCCAGTTATCCCAGCACCATTTATTGAATAGGGAGTCCTTTCCCCATTGCTTATTTTTGTCAGGTTTGTCAAAGATCGAAGGAAATAAAAAATTTATTGAAAAGATTTATAAGCATATTTGAGCAAGCCTAAGAAACAATCAAGGAACTTGAAATAAGACTATTGAAAAGAAGTGAAAAGGTCCTAAGGGATTGGTGGGACAATATCAAGTAGACCAGCATACATGTTGTGGAAGTCCCAGAAGAAGAGAAAGAGAAGCAGAGAATATTCAGAGAAAGACAAGCTGAAAACTTTCCAAATTTGATAAAAGACATAAACGTAAACATCTATCAAGCTAAAAAAAGTTCCTAGTAGGAACTCAAAGAGACCTACTGAGACATGTTATAATCAAACTGTGAGAAGCCACAGTCCTTCAGAAACCTTTAAAACTGTTCTTCGAAAGTGAGAGAGAAATGAAGATGTTTCCAGATAAACAAAAGCTGAGAGAATTCATTACCACTAGACATGTCCCACAAGAAATACTAAAAGGAGTCCTGCAGGTTGAAATGAAATGTTCCATACGCACTTGAGAATATTCAAGATGGTAACCAGAAGCTGTGTGGAGAAATAAAGATCTCAGTAAAGGTACTTATCTAGGCAATTATAAAAGCTGGTATTATCTAAACTTTGTTTGTCACTCTACTTTTTGTTTTGTACATGATTTATGAGACTAACGTTTTAAAACATTACTAGTCTAAAAGATAGTATTATGGTAACTTTGATTTCTAACTCAGCATTTTGTTTTTCATATAGTTTATGAAATTGATGCATAAAGCAATTATTTATGTGTTTTTAAACACACAATGTATAAAGATGTAATTTGTGTGTCAGTAACTGAAAGATATGAGGATGGAGCTGTATAGGAGCAGAAGTTTTAAAGTTAGACTTATATAAATTCAAATGAGAGCTTTATAAGTTTAGGATGTTAAATGTAATCCCCATAGTAACCATAAAAATGGCTATAGAATATATACAAAAGGAAAATAGAGGGAAATTACAATGTTTGATTACAAAAATCAACTAAACACAAAAGAAGACAGTAATACAGAAAATGTGAGTTAAAAAAAGCTATAAGGTATATAGAAAAATATAGCAAAGTGACTAAAATCAGTTTCTCCTTATCAGTAAGTGCTTTAAATATAAATGGATTAAACTCTCAAATCAAAAGTTTTGGCAGAATAAATTTAAAAACACACATACACATGATCCAACTATATGCTATCATCAAAAGTTCACTTTAGATCCAGAGATACAACTAGGTTAATAGTAAAATGATGGAAAAAGATATTCTTTGCAACTTGTAACCACAAGACAGCAGGAGTGGCTTTACTAATATCAGGCAAAATCTACTTCAGATTTAAACAGTTACAAGGAACAAAAAAGGACATTATATTTTAATAGAAGTTTCTGTACAGTGGTAAGATATAACAATTTTACACCTGCCAACAGACCATCAAAATATATGAAAGGAAAACATAATTGAAGGGAGAAGTAGATTTCCAATAATGGTTGAAGACTTTAATAGCTCACTGTCAATAATTGACAGAAGAAAATAGAAGACTGGAACAACACAATAAGTCAATTAGATCTAACAGACAAATACAGAACATTTTATTCAACAACAGCAGAATTAACATTCTTCTCAGGTTCATATGGAACATTCTTCAGGACAGACCTATGATAGATCAGAAATTAAGTCTCAATAGATTTAAAAAGATACATAGAATATGAAGTATCTGCTATGGTCTCAATATGTTCTCCAGATATATGTGCTAGGAGCTTGTGGCAGTATTGAGAAGTGGTGCTTTTGGGACAACTCTGCCCTCATGAATAGATTAATGCTGTTACAAAATGGCATGCAGGAGTGGGTTTTCTTCTGCTCCTATGCTGTGTGAGGACAGTGTTCATCCACGTTTTGTGCTTCCCTATTCCACCATGTTAGAATGTAGTAAGAAGGCATTCATAAGATTCTGGCACCTTGATCTTGGACTTCCCACCTTCCAGAACTGTTCTTTGTAAATTACCCAGTCTGTGGTATTCTGTTATACCAGCACAAATGTATTAGTAGAGTGTCTTCCCTAACTATAATAGGATGAAGGAAGAAATCAATGACAGAGAAAATTGGAAAATTCATGAATTCGTGGAAAAATGTACTTAAACAACCAATGCATCTAAGAAGAAATTACAAGGGAAATTAGGAAATATGTTGAGACAAATGAAAATGAAAATACAACACATCAAAGCTTACTGAATGCAGCAAAAACAGTGCTGAGGGGGTAACTTGTAGATATAAACACTTACATCTGAGAAAAATCTCAAACAACCCCAAATTATAATAATTTAAGAAAGCAAAAAATAATGCACTGAACCCAAAGTTAGCAGGAAGAAGCAAATAATAAAGATTAGAGCAGAGTTAAGTTAATTTTTTTTAAATAATAGAGAAAATTAGCATAACTTAAACTTGGTTTTTCAAAAGTATCAACAAATTGACAAACCTTTGGCTAGATAGACTAAGAAGAAGAAAAGACTCAAATTACTAAAATCAGAAATTAAAGGATTATTGAAGCTACAGAAATTAAAAGAATTTTAAGAGGGTACTATAAATAATTTTACCACATTGAGTAATCTCAAAGAATTTCATTAATTCCTAGAAACATGAAACCTACCAAGACTGAATCATAAAGAATTAGAAAACCTGAATATACCTATAAGTAGTAAGAAGAAGGAATTAGCAATAAAAAAAATCCCAATAAAGAAAACACTGGGCCTGATGGCATCACTGGAGAAATGTACCAAACATTTAGAGAAGAACTCATACAAATTATCAAACTTTTGAAAAATATCATACAGGAGGAATTGTGTCCTAACGAATTCTCTGAGGCTAGCATTGCCAATACAAAAGCCAGACAAAAACACAGCAAGAAAACTACAAAACAATCTCCCTTATAACACTGAAGAAAAATCTTTAACAAAGTACTAGGAAACTAAGTTTAACAGCATATTAGAGAGACTATACACTAGGACCAAGTGGAATTTATTTCTGGGATGCAAACATGGTCCAACATATGAAAATTGACCAATGTAATACACCACATTAACAGAATAAAAAAAATTACACAGTTGTCTTAATTGATGCAGAAAGAGCCTTTAACAAAATTTAACACCACTTTGTGATTTTAAAAACACTCAACAAACTAGGAATATAAGAAAACTACCTCAACACAATAAAAGCCTTATATGAAAAAACACACAGTAAACATCATACTCAATGGTGAAAGACTAAAAGCTTTTCCTCTTCAATCAGAAACAAGGAAAGAATGCCCCTGTTTGCTGTTTCTATTTGACACAGGACTGGAAGTTCTAGCTAGAGCAATGAGGCAAGAAAAAGAAATAAAAATGCATTTAAATTATAAAGTGTCTCTGTTTACAGATGGCATGATTTTATACATGGAAAAGTCTAAAGATTCCACCTAATAGAACCGTTAAAATAATAAATGAATTCAGTAAAGTAGTAGGAAACAAAAATTTTAAAAATCACTTGTATTTCTACACACAAATAATAAACAATCTGAAGAGGAAATTAATAAAATTTTATTTATAATAGCTTCAAAAATTATAAAATGCTTAGGTATTAACCTAGGAAGTGAAAGACAAAGAAAATTATAAAATATTTCTGAAATAAACTAAATAATAAATAAATAGATATCCTACACACATGTATTGGGAGACTTAAAATTGCTAAGATGTCAATGTTACCCAAAGTGGTATACAAATTCAATGCAATCCCCATCAAAATCCCACTGACTT
This sequence comes from Sapajus apella, assembly GCF_009761245.1. NCBI lineage: Eukaryota > Metazoa > Chordata > Mammalia > Primates > Cebidae > Sapajus > Sapajus apella. The sequence continues at coordinate 2,742,133 of NW_022437062.1, forward strand.
TTTGTTTTTGGCAGAAATAGAAAATTTATCCTAAAATTTACATGGAAACTTAAGACATGATAAATAGCTAAATTAATCTTTAAAAAGAAGGTGGAAGGCTTATTCTTTCTGATTTCAAAACTTATTAAAAAGCCATAGTCATCAAACTAGTGTGGTGCCGTGTAAAGACAGGCATATAGGCCAGTGGAACAGACTGGAGAGCCCAGAAATAAATCCTCACATATATGGTCAAATAATTTTTAACAAGGGTGTCAAGACAATTCAATGGGGGAAAGGTCCGTATTTTCAATATACAGTCCTGGGAAAAGCATATGAGCACATTGCAAAAGAATGAATTTTGCCCTTTACCTAGCACCATATGCAAAAATTAACTCAAAAATTCACTGTAGAAAGCAGAGTAGGATTGTGGTCAGACTTAATTTGAGGCATCTAGGGAATACACATAGAAATCCACCAAGGAAAAAGATTTCGAAAGCAAAATAAAGGTGGGAAATAAAACAGACCCAAGAATAATGAAGTCAAAGTGATGTTGCACAAAATGCAAAGAAATCAAGAAGGGGGAGGGTTAATGTCTTAAATGTGCTATTAAGAACTTAATTTTATTAAAAGTACTATTCTTTAAAATAAAAGATGACACAGGACAAAGTCTTTATAACATTGAATTTGGCAATTTTTTAGATATAACACCAAAGGCGTAAGAGGAAAACAACAACAAATTGATCCTCATAAAAATTAAAAACTTTTGGCATCAAAAGGCTCAATTAACAGAGTAAAAAGGCAACCCACAAAATGGGAGAATATATTTGCAAAGTATATGTCTGATAAAGGATTAACATCCAGAATATAGAGAGAACTTAACAAGAAACAACTTGATTAAAAATATGCAAATGACTTGAACAGACGTTTCTCCAAAGATGATAAAAAAAAGGTCAGTAAGCACATGAAAGGATGTTCAGCATCACTAATTATTAGAAAAATAAAAATAAAAAACATAATGAGATATCACCGTACACTCATTAGGATGACTGCTATCAAAAACACAAAAGCTATATGTTGATGAAGGTGTGGAGACATTGAAACTCTTGTGCACTCTTGGTCAAAATGTAAAGTGGGGCACCTACTGTGGAAAACAGTATCATGGTTCCTTAACAAATAGAAAATAGAATTACCATGTGATTCAGCAATTCCCCTTCTGGATATATAGCCATAATAGAAAGCAAAATCTTGAAGAGATATCTTTTCCCTCATGTTCTGAGCAGCATTATTTACAATAGCTAAAATGTGGAAGCAACATAAGTGTTCATTAACAGATGAATTTCTTCAGTCATAAAAAGAAAGGGAATCTTGTTGTATGCTGCAACATGAATGAACCTTGAAGACGTATAAAGTGAAATAAGCCAGTCATAAAAAGACAAATACTGTGTAATTCCATGTATATGAGGTACCTAAAGTAGTCAAATTCATAGACAGAAAGTGAATTGGTGTTTTCCAGGGACTGGGAGAAAGGAAAATGGGGAGTTATTATTTATTGGGTACAGAGCTTCAGTTTTGCAAGATAAAAAGAGTTCTTGAGATGGATGGCAGTGATGGTTGCACAAAAGTGTGAATGTCCTTAATGCTGCTGAATTGTACACTTAAAAATGATTAACATGAAAAATTTTGTGCGTTTTTTACCACAATAAAAAAATGTTTCATTTAAACAACACACACATGTGCACGTGCACACACACACACACACACACACAGCCTCTAACTTACCCACCCTTGGTTCTTTATTCCCTTCCATCAGAACGATTTTTATTCCATTATATTTCATATTTATAAAATGCTTTTATTGGGGGTTTTCTTTATGGTTTCTAACTAGAAACTGAGTAATAGCTAGGTTGGTCAGTATGTACATTTCTACATTCATTTAATTTCTATTTGTTGAATGTTCACTATGTGTAAGCCTCTCTTTAAAAACATATTTGAGAGATTGAACTAACTGCCCTTCAGACTCTTATAAACCAAGTTTCTGTGATTCTATGTGTTCTGCTTTCTAGTACTAATTATCTATGTAACCCAAGGTTACTTCTCTAGAACTCAGTTGTCTTGGTAGTTTTTTCTAGTTCCAAAATTCTACAGATTTTTAAAGCATAAGGATAATAATGGCATTTACTTTCTTCACTAGACAATTTCTTGAGTGGAAAAGGTTCCAATCAAGATATTAACTCTACAGAGAATACAGTACGAGTTAGATCAATTTTCAAAAGCTAATATGAATTAGTGAAAATTGAGTTTCTGAATTTTTAAAAAAATAAACAAAATCTCAAGAACATAACTTGATTTTAGAAAAGATAACAGAGTGTTTTCAATTAACAGATAGGAATGACCGAGGCAAAACTTCTGTCTACTTGAATCAGAATGAAAACAGATAATAAATTAAAGGGACGCAAGGAAGATCACTATTTCACCTTGAATTTGCTTTCATAATTCTCTGAGAAGTGTCTAGAGGTGAGAATGTCAATTTAACTGATATTTTCTAAAAATAGAATAAACACATTTTTTTAAAAAAGTATTTTCTTAGAATAGTGAAGTACAACATTTTCTATAGTTATCCACAGTACTTAAAGAAATTTACAGTGTACTGCTAGAACTTTGAGTGAAACTTAGGAATTTTATGTGGTTTGGATGAAGGATGACAGCAAAAAATTATACAATTTTAGTTCATTTGCATTAAAATATTCTTACAACAGAGCATGGAATCCAATAATAAAACCCAAGGAAAATCATTTTAATTTTAAGAGAAAAATTAACACCTACACATCCTACAACCTCACAATTAAAATCTGGTGGAATTCTAGAACGTTTCACCTGGCTTGCCTTTTGTGTGGTGGGAAAGTGAGAGGGAGCTTTTATTGACTCCTTTGAGAGAATGAAGAGGAAAGAACACAACACTGTTGAAGAATCTTCTATAATCTAGATGACAGCAGGAACCACCCATTCTTTGATTCTAGCTAAGATTGCTTTGCCCCATCCCCCATTCCATGTTCTGTTCTGTTTCTTTCTTTCTTTTTTTTTTTTTTTTTTCTGAAAATTTCTACAAATACTTTCTCCTAGTATTTGCAGAATACTTCATTCTATAACTGATGGCTATTTTTTTTTTTAAATCTCTGATCCAGTATTGACCTAAAGCTGAGACATGAAGCCTTCTTTCCTCCAAAATTCACTTGTAAGATTATCTTAGTCCATTTCTCCTGCTATAACATAAGGCCATAGACAGCATGAGTTATAAACAACAGAAATGTCTCACAGTTCTGGAGGGTGGGAAATCCAAGATCAAGGTGCTGGCAGATCTGATGTCTGCTGAGAGCAGCTCTCTCTTCCAAGAGGGCAGCTTCTTGCTGTGATCTCACAAGGTGGAAGAGCGGAAGGACAAAAAAAGGACAAATGCTCCCTGCAGCCTCTTTTTAAAGGACATTAATCACCTCCCAAAGGCCCTGCCTTCTGATTCCATTGCTTTGGTGATAGGTTTCAACATCTGAATTTTGAAGGCACACATGCATTCAAACCATAACAACCAGACAACAAGAAGCAACTTGCACAAGCAAATATCTACAACTGTGTGTGGTGGATTTTACTGGATATTGAAGTACTCTTGTACTTATGTTGCAGTGCTGTTTAGAAAATATCCCAACATTGAATGCTAGCTTTTCTGGTCCTCTGAAAGTCTCCTCTCCATTTCCACCAACTTGGATTTCACAGTCTCATGACGTTGTTCAGCTTTCTCTTCTGCTGCTTCTCTGTCTCCCAGTTGTGATTTAAAAAAAAAATCCTTACATTATTATGAAGACCATTTTAGCTCTAGCACTTACCACCTCCTCCCTGATTCACACTTTGCACAGCTTAAGATTTATTAATGTGCTCTGCTAAAAAAAGCTTAATGTATTTCAAGTGTTACCCTTTCTTCTCTACTCTGCCCGCTTTACTTTCTGCAGAAGTAAGGAGAGGAATCTGAAGGTTTATTTCCCCAGAGGCGACACTTAAAATATATAAGACTTAGATAAGCAACATGTATCCTCTCATGCCCTCGAAGACATAAGTATAGTTGATTTTGGTTTTAAATAACAATTGCAATAAAATCTCTCTTAGCAACCCCCCTGTAAAGAGTTGGGGAATGCTGGTTTAATAGAAGGGCCATTGAAAAAGGACTCACAAGGCTGGGCACAGTGGCTGATGCCTGTAATCCCAGCACTTTGGGAGACCGAAGTGGGTGGATCACGAGGTTGGGAGTTTGAGATCAGCCTGGCCAACATGGTGAAACCCTGTCTCTACTAAATATATAAAAATTAGCCAGGCGTGGTGGTGGGCACCTGCAATCCCAGCTACATCGGAGGGTGAGGCAGGAGAATCGCTTGAACCTGGGAGGTGGAGGTTGCAGTGAGCTGAGATCGTACCATTCTACTCCAGCTGGGCAACAAGAGCAAAATTCCGTCTCAATGTCTCAAAAAAAAAAAAAAAAAAATGGACTCACGAGACTGGGTTCTGACTCTAGTTCTGTCACTAATTAATTTTGTGATCTTGGCAAAGTATCTCACTGTACCTGACAATCTCTAAATTTCTTGCCAATTCTATGAGTCTGTGATTTGCTTGAGAGTCCCCCTGGTGCCTAGTTCTTCTATAAATGTAGTCAAGGTTGGAATTTTTCCCTTCACAGGTAGGGAACTTTCTCCTACCCTCAGCTGTGCCCCAGCATCTCCCCAGCCAGCCATCTGGTCAATGCCGGCTGTAAGAAGCAATAGAGGTTTTACAGACAGGCCAAACTCTGGGGCCAGATACAGGCATATATCCTGAGATTTTCAAGTCAGAACCTAGATTGTGCTGTTTACTCTTAGAACCTGCTTATTTGTGAACTGAAACTGAGCATAATGATATCTACCTTAGAAGACTGTGTAAATGATGATGCACATAAGGCACAAAAGTGAAGTGGCAGCACATCGTAAATGCCCATAATGGATCATTATCATGTCTGTGCAAGATGAAAAGCTCAGTGTCATGACAAGCACATGACATGCTCTTTCTAGGTCTGCTGAGACACTTTCTTGTACATGGTAGAATGGACCCAGCTTACTGTACAGATAGCTCCCAAACTTTAGTTTTACTGCATAGAAAATACAAGTGAAGAGAGAGAGCTAAATGGTTCTACGCAGCAATATTTTTTTAGGCTATGCTGAGAAAGAGAAACGTAGATTGATTAAAGATATAGGAAGAGAAAGGACTATGAACAGAAAAAATAAACATGTCCAAGGGCGTGATTGAGTTTCTGCAGTATAATGACTGACAGACATCCTTTGCCTTTGTCTCCATGAATATATGTATATATACACACATGCATGTATATTATATTGTATATCTATTATATAATATAGCCCAATATATTTATATATTATATAATTATCATATTTAGATTTATAGATATTTTATATAATTATATATTATATATAACATATGTTTATATATCTGATATATGATATAATATATATCTCATACATTATTATTGATATGATATATTAGATATAATATATAACATAAACAATTGTATATCACAATATATATCTAAAATATATAAATAATATATAAAATATTATATAATAGATATATAATTATATATGACTATAATATATGATATAGAATTATAAATATATATTATTGTAAACTATATATGTGGTATTGCAGAGAGATCTATCTTTGGCACTTGTCAAAGTGTGAAGTCCTGCTTCAATGTGGGCATAGGTGTGAGGACAGAGACCTCATGAAGAAATTCACTGAGGATGCATATTCTGAAGATTTTAGGTGAATTAAAATTGTAGGTAGTGACTCAGCCCTTGGGATTGATACTCAAATACTCTATCATCCACATCTGTCTGTTTTCCACATCTATTCTCTTGAAATTCAAATCTGGCTACAGCCTATGAACCTGTGAAAAATGACACAAGTTTCCTGTTATCTTGGACCTTGGTCCATCTGTTCCATATCTAGCAGGAATAAAATTTACTTCTGAATGAATGACTAGCTTCTGAAGAGATCCTGCACGTGTCACGGAATAGTGGCCTCTACTGTACATGAGGGAAGCATGCTGCCGTGGTCAGATCATAAGGGAGGACAGTGTTTCAGTCTAATGTAAGCTGCTCAGTTGTCTGTAATGATCAAGACACTGTTGAGAAGGGCAGCTCCTGGCATCTATAGCCAGTCCCTGCTGTAAATATTCATCAGGAGAAGCAAGACAGCCAGCCAACAGCAGCTTATCTCCCCTACAATAGTTTCTAGTCAGGCCGTGACCTCATGCTGCATATAAATGTTACCTTCCTAGGTTTGCCCCGTAAACACAGAAAAGCTGCTATTAGTTTTGCTCCTTATCAGAAATGTATTTTGTTTTTTATATTTTCAGAGATAGGGTCCTGCCGTGTTTCCCAGGCTGGCCTTGAACTCCAGGGCTCAAGTGATCCTCCCACCCCAATTTCCTGAGTAGCTGAGACTACACACGCTTGCCACTGTGCCCAGCTAGAAAGGCTTTTTTAAAGCAATGATTTTAGCCATGGGGTGTTGCCTTTAAGACCTCTGTTTCTGAGTATTATAAAATCAAAAATTTTAAATCATTTTAAGGAAGCCCAGTTAACAGCTGCAGTAAAACAAAAGCACATAAAGAGGCAGCTGCTCATTGTCAAAAGTTTACACTGGCAAAGAATCTTTTTTTTCTTTATCTCCTTCTTCCTTCCTTTCTCATCTTTTAAAATAAAGCCATTTAAAATGTCACTGAATCTCCTTCTACAGTAATACTGTTACATGGTGAAACTACTTTGCTGGCTTGCTCTGCCTTCTGGGGCCAGTTTTTTTGCTGGCTTTCTTTATCCTCTGAGCAGACATTTGTACTTTGCATTCTCCCCCTCAGCAACTATATTCTGGGTATGATTCCAAAGAATGCAGTCAACATTTACCTTTACTTTAAACAACAAAAGTGAAAATTTTGTAGATTTTAAGCTGACGGTGGTGATTCGAATCCTCTACAATAACTTTTGAACTGTTCTCTCGGCATTATTCTGCGTAGCTACAGCAGAGAAAATAGAGTGATGAATAATGAAATATTCATGAAAGAAAAATTTTCAAAAAAGTTTTCTTAAAATACATTGATTCTAAAACCACAATGTGTGAAAGCACTTTTTTATGATGCCAACTTTCAGATGGGTTTAGAGGGTGTGCATTTCTTGCTCTATCATGTGGCAGGGTGCTGGTAAATGGGAGCCTACCACGTTCTGCCAAGAATGAAGTCCAGTTTCATGTAGCGTTGGCCACCCGGTGGGAACAAACTGCCAGGTTCCACTGAATCTTAGCATTTCACTGCCATTCAGTGTAGAAAGAAAGAAAGAAACCAGTTTTCTATTTATTTTTTTTTTTTTGGCCAAGATGGCTGACTAGCAGCAGCTGGCATGCACCGCTCTCACAGAGAGGAGAAAGAGCGGCGAATAAACCTCAGCTCTTCAACTGGATCATTCAGGTGGACAATTTGGGATTCATCAGGGAAGCAACACAACTCATGGAGACGGGAGAAGTGCGAGACAGGACAGCTACCCACCCAGCATTGGCACGGAGCCAGGAGAGAATTCCACTGCAGGGAACTGGGCCTCCAGACTGACATGGAGAGCTGCTCAGAGTCCGGGCGGAGCCCCGCTCAGGCACACGTGCCTTCCTGAGGATCTTGGACCCCTGGGAACCCTGGCATCAGCAACTGCGGCTCTGGCATTGGGGGCAGCGAGATTCCTTCAGGGGTCCCTGGGATAGAGGCCGAATCCACAGGGCTGAGGAGCGGATGGACTGCAAGCCTTTACCTCCACTGTGCCCTACCAGACTAGACCCACTGGCATAGTGCAGCCCCCAGTTACCGCCTGAGCTCTCCAGCTTCTGCACTTCCCTGGGATGGAGCTCCCAGGGGCGGCAGGAAGGCCCCTTAGTTTTCTTGCTCTGCAGCTTTCAGCTCCTGCTGCCCCCAGGCTCAGGAGGGAGAAAAACAATTAAAGACTAACACAGTCCCCACACAGGGCAGGTGTCTTACGAAAAAGTGGCCAGGCTGTTTTCCATGAGGGTCACTGCCCCTGCTTACCCTCACTGGGCAGGGCCTCCCGACGTGGGACCCCAGCCACCTCACCCCACCTGGGCTCCTGAGCTGGTAGCAGCTCTGCACTGCCCCGTGATGGCGCTCCTAGTGGTGGCAGGCAGGCCTGCCACTTTCGCTGCTCTGGAGCTCCTGCCCTTGCTGCCCTCAGGCTTGGGAGGCAGCGAAAAGATGAAGGACTAATGCAGCGCTCCCCCAGCACAGCGGCCTTAAAGAAAAGTGGCCATTCTGCTTTCCTCACGGGTCCCTGTCCCTGCTACCTCTATTGGGCAGGGCCTCGTAACCTAGGTCCCCACTCACCCCACACCCGTTTGGGTGCTTGGGCAGGTTCTAAACCCACAATGTGTGAAAGTACTTTTTTATGATGCCAATTTTCAGACTCATGGGTTTAGAGGGTGTGGATTTCTTGCTCTAGCATGTGGCGGGGTGCTGGTAAATGGGAGCCTAGCACATTCTGCCAAGAATGAAGGTCCAGTTTCATGTAGCGTTGGCAGCCCTGCACTGCCCTGGGACTCCCAGCGGTACAACTCCCAGGGGTAGTGGGCAGACCTGTTATTTTCGTTCTCTGAAGCTTCTGCTTCTCCTGCCCTCAGGCTTGGGAGGAAGCAAAAGACTACGGACTAAGGAGGACCTGCAGTACAGCACAGCTGCTTTATGGAAAAGTGACCACACAGTGTTCCAGGTGGGTCCTGTTACTATTCATGGGGCAGGGCCTTTGACATGGTTAGGATCTGTGTCCACACCCAAATCTTATGTTAAACTGTAATCCCCAGTATTGGAGGTGGGGTCTGGTGGGAGGTAATCGAATCATGGGGGTGGATTTCCACCTTGGTACTCTGTCATGATAGTGAGTTCTCACTAGATCTGGTTTTTAAAAAGTATGTGGCTCTGTCCCCGCCCCTACTTCCCTGACCTTGGTCCTGCTTCTGCCACCACTGCAGGCCAATCGCTCAGTTTGGTAAGGCCTCCACATTTCTCTGGGGGTATAGCCATAAGAGACAAGTGAAAGACCCCTTGCCATTGCCAAGGTCCTTGCCTCTGCTCCCCTCAAGTCAGGCAGGCAACATAAAGGCTGAGCTTGCCCCAGGGCTGTGGTGTGCAGCTCAGGAGTGCCACACTGAGATCTGCAGCTAACACTTGAGTGGAAGAGGAGCCCATGCTCTCAAAGCACTGACATGGAGCGTGGCTGCAAACACAAGGAAATACAAATGCAAATACAAGGAGCCACATGGCAGAGCAAGAGGCTATCTACTGGTCATTACCCTTAAGTGCCATCTACTGGATCACAACCCAAACTCCAACACCAAAACTACTTTGCTAATAGACACCCCATGAAACCAAGGACAAGAATTCAACTACAAAAGACCCTACAATAAGCCCCAGCCTGCTGAAAACATCCAGAAATGAAGACAGCAGTCTATGCTCAAATTACACCACAGTTAAGGGAACAGCAGCTCACACAAATAAGAACCAGCACAAGAACTCTGGCAGCTTAAAAAAGCCGGAGTGTCTTCTTACCTCCTAGCAACTGCAGTAGTTCCCCAACAATGGTTCTTCACCAGGTGGAAATGGCTGAAATGACAGAAATAGAATTCAGAATATGGAGAGGAACAAAGATCATTAATATTCAGGAGAAAGTTGAAACCCAGTCCAAGGAATCTAAGGAATACAATAAAATGATAGAGGAATGAAAGACAAAATGATAATTTTAAGGAAGAACCAGGCTGGATGCAGTGGCTCATGCCTGTAATCCCAGCACTTTGAGAGGCCAAGGCGGGCAGATCACTTGAGGACAAGAGTTTGAGACCAGCTTGGCCAACACAGTGAAACCCTGTCTCTATTAAAAATGGGCAAGGTGGCAGGCACTGTAATCCTAGCTACTCAAGAGGCTGAGGCAGAAGGATCCTTTGAACCCAGGAGGCAGAGGTTGTAACATCACGCCATTGCCTGGGCAACAGAATGAGACTCTGTCTCAAAAAAAAAAGAAAAGGAAAAGAAGAAACCAAACTAATCTGATAGAGCTGAAAAGCTCACTTCAAGAATTTTATAATACAATCACAAGTATTAACAGCAGAATCAACCAAGCTGAGAAAAGAATCTCAGAGCTCAAACACCAGTTCTCTGAAGTAACTCAGTCAGACAAAAATAAAGAAGAAACAATAAGGAATGAAAAAAACTTCTGAGATACATGAGGTTATGAAAAGAGACCAAACCTATGACTCATTGACTACCCTGAAAGGGAGGGAAAGAAAGCAAACAACTTGGAAAATATAGATCAGGGCATCATCCATGAAAATTCCCCCAACCTTGCTAGGGAGGCCAAAATTCAAATTCAAGAAATACAGAGAACCCCTGTAAGATACTGTACAAGATCACTGTCCCCAAGACAGACAATAATCAGTTTCTTCAAGTTTGAAGTGAAAGAAAAACGTTAAAGACATCTAGAATGAAGAAGCAGATCACTAAAAAGGGAACTATACCAGGCTAACAGCAGAACATTCAGCAGAAACTTTACTAGCGAGAGAAGATTGGGGGCCTATATTCAACATTCTGAAAAAAAAGAACTTCTAACCAAGAGTTTCATATACAGCCAAACTAAGCTTCATATGTGAAGGAAAAATAAAATCCTTTTTTTTGTTTTGTTTTTTGAAATGGAGTCTTGCTCTGTCATCCAGGCTGGAGTGCAGTGGTGTGATCTCAGCTCACTGCAACCTCCACCTCTTGGGTTCAGGTGATTCTCCTACCTCAGCCTCCTGAATAGCCGGGATTACAGGCATGTGCCACCATGTCTGGCTAATTTTTGTATTTTTAGTAGACAGGGGGTTTCACCATGTTGGCCAGGCTAGTCTTGAATGCCTGAGCTCAGGTGATCTGCCCCTCTTGGATTCCCAAAGTGCTGAGATTACAGGCATGAGCCACTGTGCCTGGCCAAGATCCTTTTCAGACAAGCAAATGCTAAGGGAATTCTTATCACTAAGTCTTACAAGAGATCATTAAGGATGGCTATATATGGAAAGGATAGACTAATATTGGCCACTGAAAAAACACTCTTAAATACATAGACCATTAACACTATAAAGCAATCATGCAATCAAGTCTGTGTAATAACCAGCTAACATGATGACAAAATCAAACCTCAACTGATCAATTGAACCTTGCATGTAAATTGCCTAATTGCTCCAATTAAAAGGCAAACAGTGGCAAGTTGGATAAAGAAAGCAAGAACCAACTGTATGCTGTCTTTAAGATAATTATCTGACATGTAATGACACTATAGACTCAAAGGGATGGAGAAAATTTTACCAAGTGAATGGAAAACAGAAAAGAAGCAGGGGTTGCTGTTCTAATTTCAGACAAAACAGGCTTTAAACCAATGATAACCAAAAAAGACACAGAAGGACATTATATAATGGTAAGTGGTTTAATTCAACAAGATCTGACTGTCCTAAATATATATATACATGCAACACAGGAACACCCAGATTTATAAAGCAATTTCCTAAAGATTTACAAAGAGACTTCGATAACTAAACAGTAATGGGGGAGAATTCAACAGCCCGCTGACAGTATTAGACAGATAATTGAGGCAGAAAACTAACAAAGATATTTGGGACTTGAACTCAAGACTTGACCAAATGGGCTTAACAGAAACCTTCAGAACTCTCTGTCCCAAAACAACAGAATACATTCTTCTCTTTTGCATGGGCACATACACCAAAATCAACCACACAGTTGGCCATAAAACAATCCTCAGCAAATTTAAAAAACCCAAATCATACCAAACACATTCTCGGGTCACAGTGTAGTAAAAATAGAAGTCAATACTAACAAAACTGCTCAAAACCACACAGTTACATGGAAATTAAACAACCTGTTCCTATGTAGCTTTTGGATAACAATGAAATAAGTTAGACATCAAGAAATACTTTGAAACTAATGAGAACAAAGATATAATATACCAGAATCTCTGAAACACAGCTAAAACCATGTTAAGAGAAAAGCTTATAGCATTAAATGCCCACATCAAATAGAAAGATCTTAAATTAGTAATTAACATAACACCTAGAGTAACTAGAGAAACAATAGCAAACCAACCCAAGAACTAGAAGAAGAAAAGAAATAACCAAAATCAGAGGCAAGCTGAATGAAATTGAGATGTGAAAAACCATACAAAAATCAAGACATCAGGAGCTGTTTATGTGAAAGATTAGTAGATCACTAACTAGACAAATAAAAAAAGAGAGAAGATCCAAATAAACACATCAGAAATAACAAAGAGAACATTACCACCAAATCCATAGAAATACAAAAACCCTCGGAGACTACTACTAATACCTTTAAGCACAAAAACAAGGAAACTTAGAATAAATGGATACATTCTTGGAAACATAACACCTCCCAAGATTGAACCAGGAAGATGTGGAATCCCTGAACAGACCAATAATGAGTTCTGAGATTGAATCAGTAATAAAAACCCTACCAATCATAAAAATCACAGGATCAGATGAAGTCACAACTAAATGATATCACATGTATAAAGGAAAGCTGGTACCATTCCTACTGAAACTATTTCAAAAAAATTGAGGAGGAGGGACTCCTCCCTAACTCATTCTATGACGCCAGAATCATCCTAATACAAAATCTGGCAGAGACAGAACAAAACGAAAACTTCAGGACAGTATTATTGATAAGATGCAAAAATCTTCAACAAAATACCAGCAAACAAAATCCAGCAAGGTATCAGAAATTCCACCACCTTCAAGTAGGCTTTATCCCTGGAAGGCAAGCTTTGTTCAACATACATGAATCAATAAATGTGATTAGTCACATAAACAGAACTGAAAACAAAAACCACATGATCATCTCAATAGATACAGAAAAGGCTTTTGATAAATGTAAAATCTTTTTGTTAAAAACCCTTGATACACTAGGTATTGAAGGAACATACCTCAAAATAATAACAGCCATATGTAACAAACCCACAGGCAACATTTTACTGAATGGGCAAAAACTTGAAACATTTGAGAACTGGAACAAGACAAGGATGCCCACTATCACCACTCATATTCAACATTGTACTCGATGTCCTAGCCAGAGCAATCAGGCAAGAGAAACAAAGTAAAGACATCCAAATAGGAAGAGAGGAAGTCAAACTATCTCTGTTTGTAGAGAACATAATTCTGCATCTAGAAAACCCCGTAGCCTCAGCCCAAGAGCTCCTTCAGCTGATAGACAACTTAAGCGTAAGTTTCAGAATACAAAGTCAATACACAAAAATCACTGACATTTCTGCACACCAACAGTAGCCAAGCTGAGAGCCAAATCAGGAACAAATCACATTCACAAGTGCCACAAAAGGAATATAATACCTAGGAATACAGCTAACCAAGGAGGTGAAAGATTTCTACAATGAAAATTACAAAACACTGTTCAAAGAAATCAAAGATGAGACAAACATTTCACGTTTATGGATGGGAGGAATCAATATATTTGAAATGGCCATACTGCCCAAAGCAATTTATAGATTCAATGCTATTTTCATCAAACTATTGATGGCATTCTTCACATAATTATAAAAAAACTTTTAAAAAATTTATGTGGAACCAAAAATGAACCCCAATAGCGAGGAAAATACTAAGCACAAAGAACAAAGCTGGAGACATCACATTACCTGACTTCAAACTAAAATACAAGGTTACAGTAACCAAAACATCATGGTAATAATACAAAAACAAAAACATAAATCAGTGGAACAGAATAGAAAGCTCAGAAATAAAACCGCACACCTGTAACTGTATGATCTTTGACAAAGTCAACAAAACAGGCAATGGGGAAGGGACATACTATTTAATAAATGGTACTGGAATAACTGGTTAGCCTTATGCAGAAGATTAAAACTGGACTTCTTTCTTACACTATATACAAGAATCAATGCAAGCTAGGTTAGAGATATATATGTAAAACCTACAACTATAAAAACCCAGAAGACAACCTAAAAAATGTCATTGTGGACATAGGTCCTGGCAAAAATTTCATGGTGAAGATGCCAAAAACAATTGCAATAAAACCCCTAAATTGTCAAAAGAAATCTGATTAACTAAAGAGCTTCTGCACAGCAAAAGAAACTATCAACAGAGTAAACAGACAGCCTACAGAATGGGAGAAAATATATGCAAGCTACATGTCCAATATGTGTTGAATATCCAGAATCTAGAAGGAACTTAAACAAATTTATGAGAGAAAAACAGCCCCATTAAAATGTGCACAAAGAACATGAACAGACACTTTTCCAAAGAAGACATACATGTGGCCAACTGGCATATGAAAAAATACTTAACATCAGTAATCATCAGAGAAATACAAATCAAAACCACAGTGAGATACCGTCCCACACCAGTCAGAATGGCCATTATTAAAAAGTCAAAAAATAAAAAATGCTGACAAGGTTACAAAGAAAAGGAAATGTATATACATTGTTGGTAGACCTGTGATATGATTTGGCTGTGTCCCCACCCAAATCTCATCTTGAATTCCCACGTGTTGTGGGAGTTATCTCGTGGGAGGTAATTGAATCATGGGGCAGGTATTTCCTGTGCTGTTCCCATGGTAGTGAATATGTCTCACAAGAGCTGATGGTTTTTAAAATGGGAGTTTCCCTGAAAAAGCTCTCTTGTCTGGTGCCATGTAAGATGTACCTTTTACCTTATGCCATACTTGTGAGGCCTCCCCAGCCATATGGAACTGTAAGTGATAAATCTCTCTCTCTCTCTCTCTCTTTTTTTTTTTTTTTTTTTTGTAAATTGCCCAGTGTCAGGTATGTCTTTATCAGCAGTGTGAAAAGAGACTAATACAGTAAATTGGGACCAGTAGAGTGGGACACTGCTGAAAAGATACTCAAAAATGTAAAAGCAACTTTAGAAATGGGTAACAGGCAGATGTTGGAAAAGTTTGCGGGCTCAGAAGACAGGAAAATGTGAGAAAGTTTGGAATTCCCTAGAAACTTGTTGAATGGCTTTGACCAAAATGCTGATAATGATATGGACAATGAAATCCAGGCTGAGGTGGTCTCAGATAGAGATGAAAAACTTGTTGGGAACTGGCACAAAAGTGACTCTTGTTATGTTTTAGCAAACATAAAAAAAAAAGACTGGTGTCCTTTTACCCCTGTCCTAGAGATTCGTGAAACTTTGAACTTGAGAGAGATGATTTAGGGTATCTGGTGGAAGAAATTTCTAGGCAGCAAAGAATTGAAGATGTGACTTGGATGTGTTAAAAGCATTGTCTTAAAAGGAAAACAGAGCAATAAAAGTTTGGAGAATTTGCAGCCTGACAATGTGATAGATAAGAAAATCCCATTTTCTGAGGAGAAATTCAAGCCAACTGCAGAAATTTGCATAAGTATTGAGAAGCTGAATGTTAATCCCCAAGACAATGGTGAAAATGTCTCCAACCCATGTCAGAGGTCTTCATGGCAGTCCCTCCCACCACAGGCCTGGAGGCCTAGAAGGAAAAAGTGATTTTGTGGGCTAGGCCCAGGGTCTCTTTGCTGTGTGCAGTCTAGGAACTTGGTGTTCTGTGTCCCAGCCACTGTAGCTGTGACTAAAAGGGGCCAAGGTACAGCTCAGGCTGTTGCTTCAGAGGGTGGAAGCTCCAAGCCTTGGCAGCTTACACATGATGTTGAGCCTGTAGGTGCACAGAGGTTAAGAAATGAAGTTTGGGAATCTCTGCCTAGATTTCAGAAGATGTATGGAAATTCCTGGATGCCCAGGCAGAAGTTTGCTGTACGGGCAGCGCACTCATGGAGAACCTCTGCTAGGGCAGTATGGAAGGGAAATGTGGGGTCAGAACCCCCACACAGAGCCCCTACTAGGGCACCACGTAGTGAAGCTGTGAGAAGCAGGCAACCATCCTCCAGACTCCAAAATGATAGATCCACTGACAGCCTGTACCAAGTACCTGGAAAAGCCACACACTCAATGCTAGGCCATGAAACTAGCCAGGATAGGGGCTGTACCCTGCAAAGCCACAGGGGCAGAGCTGCCCAAGACCATGGGAACTCACCTCTTGCATCAGCATGACCTGGATGTTAGTCATGGAGTTAAAAGAGATTATTTTGGAGCTTTATGATTTGACTGCACCACTGGATTTTAGACTTGCATGGGGCCTGTAGCCCCTTTGTTTTGGTTAATTTCTCCCATTTGAAATGGCCATATTTACCAAAATGCCTGTACCTTCATTGTCTCTAGGAAGTAACTAAATTGCTTTTGATTTTACAGGCTCATAGGCAGAAGGGACTTGCCTTGTCTCCGATGAGACTTTGGACTGTGGACTTTTGAATTAATGCTGAAATGAGTTAAGACTTTGGGGTACTGTAGGAAAGGCACGATTGGTTTTAAAATGTGAGGACATAAGATTTGGGAGGGGTCAGAGGCAGAATGATATTGTTTGGTTTTGTCCCAACCCAAATCTCATCTTGAATTCCCATGTATTGTGGGAGGGACCTGGTGTGAGGTAACTGAATAATGGGGGCAGACCTTTCCTGTGCTGTTCTTGTGATAGTGAATAAGTCTCATGAGATCCAATGGTTTTAAAAATGGGAGTTTCCCTGCACAAGCTCTCTTCTCTTGTGAGGCCTCCCCAGCCATGCGAAATTGTAAGTCCAACAAACCTCTTTCTTTTTAAAATTGCCCAGTATTTATCAGCAGCATGAAAACAGACAACTCAGACTGTAAATTAGTTCAGCCATAGTGGAAAGCAGTGTGGCAATTTCTTGAACTTAGAACAGAATTACCATTCAGCCTTGCAATCCCATGATTGGGTATATACCTAAAGGACTGTAAACCATTAAATTATAAAGACACATGCATGCATATGCTCATCACAGCACTATTCACAATAGCAAAGACATAGAATCAACTTACATGCCTATCATTAGTAGACTGGATAAAGAAAATGTTGTACAGATACACCATGGAATACTATGCAACCATAAAAAAGAACAAGATCATGTCCTTTGCAGCAACATGGATGGAGCTGGATGCCATTATTGTAAACTAACTCACTCAGGAACAGAAAACCAAATAACCAAATACTGCATGGTCTTGCTTATAAATGGGAGCAAACATTGACTACACATGAACACATGTGTACTTGAGGATAGAAGGTGGAGGAGGGAGAGGACCTAAAAATTACTGATTGGGTACTAAGCTTGTTACCTAGATGATGAAATAATCTGTACGACAAACCCTTGTGTCATGCAATTTACCTATATAACAAATCAGCATATGTACCCCTGAACCTAAAATAAAAGTTAAAAAAAAAAAAAGCTACACACAAAATGCAGAACTTTATTGGAAACTCTCAAGATATTGACATAGTATTGGGTATTCCCGTTTAGGGTGATGGGGTCTTGAGTAGATATCTCGGAGTTAGTCATATTATCAGAATACAGGTATTTGTGCATTACTCTAATAATTGCCAGTAGAAGAGGATTTGGTTTTCTCTGAAGCCTGGAGTTATAAAGAATTTACCAACACTAGTCAATATAATAGATTAAGTTGCTCATTCTTTGGGGTACTTCTATTTGGTACCTCCATTTAAAATACTCACCTAGGGCCGGGCGCGGTGACTCACGCCTGTAATCCCAGCACTTTGGGAGGCCGAGGAGGGTGGATCACAAGGTCAAGAGATCGAGACCATCCTGGCCAACATGGTGAAACCCCATCTCTACTAAAAAATACAAAAATTAGCTGGGAGTGGTGACGCATGCCTGTAGTCCCAGCTACATGGAGGCTGAGGCAGGAGAATTGCTTAAACCTGGGAGGCAGAAGTTGCAGTGAGCCGAGATCACACCACTACACTCCAGCCCGGTGACAGAGCGAGACTCTGTCTCAAAACAAACAAACAAACAAACAAAAACTAAAAACTCACCTAGGTTGGAAAATGATTTTAGTCCTTCAGTAAAGAATGGCTTTGCTAACACATGTCAGCTTATTTAATACTTGTCATTTTTATTCTAAGTCTAGCATAATTCATAGATCTGATGTCACCTCTTGTTGGACACAGACATGAAGAATTACTCCTTCTTCTATGTTTCTATTACAGGACTTGTCATATACACATGTGGTATAGCTGTTTCTCCTTCCTACCTTCTCAAAAACAGATATGTCTTCTTCATCCATATATTCCAGCACTACACCATAATAGGGATTTAACAAGTATTCTTTTTCTTCCTTTCTCTTTTTTCCTCAACCCATGAGCAGTATAAACTCATCATTCTGATAAATATTTTGAAATGTAGAAGTATAGAAATGTCTGGCACTGAGATTCTAAGCATGGGACACTGTTGTCTGTGCTTATCACTGAAGAATGAAATCCACCTGCCTCAGCTAACAGAGTAGGGTGAACGGGATCGTGAATTACATAGAAAGTTACCATACATCCTGGTTTTCTGAAACAGTCCTGTCTAATTTCTCTTGTTCTGGCATAATTATTAACAGCATTCCTTTCTATTATCAAAAGTGCCTCAATTTGTACAATACATTACTTGACCATTTTGTGTAGAATTAGTTTTCAACACTGACATTATGTTGTCCCACAAAGCAATGGCAGTGGATCAAGGAATCCCAGGTTGGTTCCTGGCTGGTGTGAAAGCTAGAATGACCTCTCCTTGCCCTTGGACATGAGAGCTGTTAAGGCTCCTGACAATTTAGGAGGGAGGAATAACTTCAAGAAGGAGTTCAAATATATCCTGTTTTTTTTAAATTAATATGTAGCATTTTATTCATTTTTATGCAACTTTCTGAAAAGATATACTTCACTGCAGTGAATAGTACCTGCATGTGACTAGAATTTCTGTTTTCATCTAATACTAAGTTAAGATGGTAGAATTTTTTTTACCTTAAATTAAGTCTCAATTTTAATCACCATGCTTCCTCCTTAGCAAATAACAGACCCTATAAAAGTAATCTCAGTTTGGATTTTCTATTTAATCCAGAAGTTGTTTACACATTTTCATAATTTCTATAGCCATTGCATAGTACCTAGAAAATATGACCTGCTTGATATCAGCTTTCTTGAAATTAATGACATTTTTAGACCTGAAACCTTACCATTTAGAATAATTTTTTCTTGTACTGGAAAATAATATAGAGTTTATCCTATTAGTAAGGCATGTAGGTGTTTCAGCAATTAATTGAAAAATAAGATATGTGATATATATGCTACTCTGAGTTGGTGAAGCAGTTTATACCACTCATATTCTATTTTGGAATTGTTGCTTACTTTAGCCTTAGGGACCCGATTATTTACATGGTTCTTAAACTGAGCTCCATGCAATAGCTTCTAGCACCTTAATCTATGATCTTGAGAAGTTATAACTTTTGCTTATAGGAAGACACGGAGTTTAACAGTGAAGTAGACCTCTGCTTTTGTCTGTCCAGAATTCCTTTCCTCTTCTATGGGAACTGAGCCCCTTTTCCTGGGAGAAATGCTTCCATATAGTTTAGGTGATTCCCTTACTTTGTTCTTCTTTCACTGCTCTTAATCCTTAACAGGGGGCTGAACATATGACATACACTTGACCAATCAGAGTACTCCATCCCTCTGGCCACACTGTGGGACAGGGTAGGAAATTGACCCCACATAGGCCAGTTTATGGCCTTTTCTGGACTTTACTGTTGAACCTATTGGAAAAGACTTTTATTCTGCAAAGCTTGCTAAATTGTTTTGATTTTTAGATTCCACAAATAAGTGAGAGCATGTGATGTTTGTCTTTCTGTGCCTGGCTTATTTCACTTAGCATAATGGCCTCCAGTTCCAATGCAAATGACAGATTCTAATTCTTTTTTTATGGCTGAATGGCACTCCATTGTGTAGATGTAGCATATTTTCTTTATTCATTCATCTATTGATGTGCACTTAAGTTGCTTCCAAATTTGGCTATTATGAACAGAGCTGCAATAAACATGAAAGTGTAGATATCTCTTCAATGTACTGATTTCCTTTATTTTGGATATACGCCCAGCAGTGGGATTGCTGGATCATATGGTAGCCCTATTTTTAGTTTTTTGAGGAACCTCCAAACTGTCCTCCATAGTAGCTGTACTAACTTACATTCCCACTAACAGTGTGCAAATGTTCCCTTTTCTCCATATCTTTGCCAGCATTTGTTATTCCTTTTTGGTTATAAGTCATTTTAACTGGGGTGAGATGATATCTCATTGTAGTTTTGATTTGCATTTCTTTGATGATCAGTGATATTGAGTACCTTTTCACATGCCTGTTTGCAATTTGTATGCGTTCTTTGAGAAATGTCTGTTCAAATCTTTTGCCCATTTTAAATCAGATTATTAGATTTCTTTTCCCTTAGGGTTGTTTGCACTTCTTGTATATTCTAGTTATTAATCTCTTGTCAGAAGTGTAGTTTGCAAATATTTTCCCCAATTCTGTGAGGTGTCTTTTCATTGTGTTGACTGGTTCATTTGCTGTGCAGAAGCTTTTTAGCTTAAGGAGATCCCATTTGCCCATTTTTGTTTTGGTTGTCTGTGCTTGTAAGGTATTATTCAAGAAATTTTTGCTCAGACTAATGTACTGTAGAGTTTCTCTAATGTTTTCTTGCATTAGTTTCATAGGCTGAGGCCTTAGATTTAAGACTTAAATCCATTTTCAATTTATTTTTGTACATGGTGAGAGACAGGGATTTAGTTTCATTTTTCTGCATATGGATATCCAGTTGTCTCAGCACCATTTATTGAAGAGACTATCTTTTCTCCTGTGTTTGTTCTTGGCATCTTTGTCAAAAAATGAGTTTCCTGCAGGTGTGCAGATTTGTTTCTGGGTTCTCTATTATGTTCCATTGGTATATGTGTCTTTTTTTTATGCCAGTACTATGCTGCTTTGGTCACTATAGCTTTGTAGTATAATTTAAAGTCAAGTAATGCGATTCCTTCTGTTTTATTCTTTTTACTTAGGATAGTTTTGGCTATTCTGGGTCTTTAATGGCTCCCTATAAATTTTAGAATAGGCTTTTAAATTTATGTGAAGAATGTCATTGGTATTTTGTTAAAAATTGCATTGAATCTGTAGATTGCTTTGGGTAGTATGGATATTTAACAATATTAATTCTTCTTATATATGAACATGGAATAAGTTTCCATTTTTTGGTGTCCTCTTCAATTTCTTTCATTAGTGTTTTACAGTTTTCATTATAAAGTTCTTTCACTTCTTTGGTTAATTCCTAGATATTTAATTTTATTTGTGCAGACAACACCCAGTACTAGCCTGGAGCCTGGTAGACTTGTGGGGTAGCTAGACCCAGAAGAGGGACAATAATCACTGCAGTTCAGCTCATAGGAAGCCACATTCATAGGAAAAGGGGGAGATTACTACATCAAGGCAACACCTCATGGGACAAAAAAGTTTGAACAACAGCCTTCAGCCCTAGACCTTCTCTCTGACAGAGCCTACCCGAATGAGAAGGAACTAGAAAAAAAACTGTGGTAATATGACAAAACAAGGCTCTTTAACCACCCCTAAAAATCACACTAGCTCACCAGCAGTGGATCCAAACCAAGAAAAAAATTCCTGATTTACCTGAAAAAGAATTCGGGAGGTTAGTTATTAAGTTAATAAGGGAGCCACCAGAGAAAGACAAAGTCCAGTGAAAAGAAATACAAAAAAATGATACAAGAGGTGAAGGGAGAAATATTCAAGGAAATAGTTAGCATAAAGAAAAAACAATAAAAATTGCAGGAAACATTGACACACTTATGGAAATGCAAAATGCTCTGGAAATTCTCAGCAATAGAATTGAACAAGTAAAAGAAAACTATCTGGAGATCTAAGACAAGGTCTTCAAATTAACCTAGTCCAACAAAGACAAAGAAAAAAGTGAAAGAAAATATTAACAAAGCCTCCAACAAGTCTTGGATTATGTTAAATGACCAAACCTAAGAATAATTAGTGTTCCTAAGGAAGAAGAGTTATCTAAAAGTTTGAAAAACACAATTGGGGAAATAAGGAAAACTTTCCCACCCTTGCTAGAGACCTAGACACTTAAATACAAGAAGCACAAAGGACACCTGGGAAATTTGTCACAAGAAGATCATCACCTAGGCACATTGTCATCAGGTTATCTAAAGTTAAGACAAAGGAAAGAATCTTAAGAGCTGTGAGACAGGAGTGTCAGGTAACCTATAAGGGAAAACCTATCAGATTAACGGCAGATCTCTCAGATGAAACCCTACAATCTATAAGGAATTGAGGCCCTATCTTCAGCCTCTTCAAACAAAACAATTATCAGCTAAGAATTTTGTATCCAGTGAAAGTAAGCATCATATAAAAAGGAAAGATCTAGTCTTTTTCAGACAAACAAATGCTGAGAGAACTTGTTGCTACCAAGTCAGCTTTACAAGAGCCACTAAAAGGAGCTCTAAATCTTGAAACAAATCCTGGAAACACATCAAAACAGAACATTTTTAAAGCCTAAATCACATGAGACTTATAAAAAAAGTGCAAGTTAAAAAGCAAAAACAAAACCCAAAAAGCACACAGGCAACAAATAGCATAATGAATACAACAGTATCTCATGTCTCAATATTAACATTGAATGTAAATAGTCTAAATGCTCCACTTAAAAGATACAGAATTGCAGAATGGATAAGAACTCATCAACCAACTATCTGCTGCCTTCAGGAGACTCATATAACATATAAGGACTCACATAAACTTAAAGTAAAGAAGTGGAAAAAGGCATTGCATGCAGGTGAAAACCAGAAGAGAGCAGATGTAGCTATTCTTATATAAGACAAAACAAACTTTAAAGCAATAGCAGTTATAAAAGATAAAGAGGGACATTACATAATGGTAAAAGGCCTTGTCCAACAGGAAAATATCACAATTATAAACATATATGCACCTAACATTGGAGCTCCCAAATTTATAAAACAATTACTAGTAGACCTAAGAAATGATGTAGACAGCAACACAATCATAGTGGGGAACTTCAGTACTCCACTGACAGCAGCAGAGGGGTCATTAAGACAGAAAGTCAATAAAGAAACAATGGATTTAAACTATCTCTTGGAACAAACAGACTTAACAGATACATACAGAACATTTTATACAACAACTGCAAAATACACATTCTTTTCAATTGCACATGGAACTTTCTCTAACATATACCATATAATAGGCCATAAAGTGAGCCTCAATAAGTTTAAGAAAATTGAAATTATATCAAGCACTCTCTCAGACCACAGTGGACTAAAACTGGAAATCAACACCAAAAGGAAACTTCAAAACCATGCAAACATATGGAAATTAAATAACCTGCTCCTAAATGTGAGCAACGAGTAAAAAATGAAATGAAGATGGAATTTAAAAAATTATTCAAACTGAAGGACAATAATGACACAACCTATCAAAACATCTGGGATACTGCAAAGGCAGTACTAAGAAGAAAGTTTATAGCCCTAAACACCTACCTCAAAAAGACTCAAAGAGCACAAGCTCACATTCTAAGGTCATACCTCAAGGAACTGCAGAAAACAAGACAAACCACACCAAACTCAGCAGAAGAAAGGAAATAACCAAGATCAGAGCAGAAGTCAATGTAATTGAAACAAACAACAACAAAAGAAATACAAAAAATAAATGAAACAAAAAACTGGTTCTTTGATAAGAGAGAGAAAATTGATAAATCACTAACAAGATTAACAAAGAAGAGAGAAAATTCAAATAACCTCATTAAGAAATGAAATAGGAGATATTACAACGGACACCACAGAAATAAAAAGGTCATTCAAGTTTACCATGAATACCTTTACACACATAAACTATAAAACCTAGAAGAGTTGGATAAATTCCTGGAAAGATACAACAATCTTAGCTTAAATTGGGAAGAATTAGATACACTGAACAGACCAATAACAAGCAGCGAGATAAAAATGGCAATTAAAAAATTACCACCAACATAAAAATGTCCAGGATCAGATGGATTCACAGTAGAATTCTACCAGATATTCAAAGAAGAATTGGTACCAATCATTTTGACACTATTTCACAAGATAGAGAAAGAGGGAACCCCTACCCCTAAATTCATTCTATGAAGCCAGCATCACCCTAATACCAAAACCAGGAAAGGACATAACCAAAAGAGGAAACTACAGACTGATATCCCTGATGAACCTAGATACTAAAATCATTAACAAAATATTAGCTAACCAAATCCAATAACATATCAAAAAGAGAATCCACCATGATCAAGTAGGTTTCATACCAGGGATGCACTGATGGTTTGACATAAACAAGTCATAAAAAGAATTAAAACCAAAATCACATTATCACCTCAGTAGATGCAGAAAAAGCATTTGACAAAATCAGGCATCTTTTTATGATTAAAACTCTCAGCAAAATTGGCATAGAAGAGACACACCTCAATGTAATAAAAGCCATCTTTGACAAACACTGGCCAACATAATACTGAATGGGGAAAAGTTGAAAGCATTCCCTCTGAGAACTGGAACAAGACAAGGATGCCCACTCTCACCACTCCTCTTCAACATAGTACTGGAAATCCTAGCCAGGGCAATCAGGTAAGAAAGAGAGAGAGAAAAAAAAGGGCATACGAATCAGTAAAGAGGAAGTCAAACTGTCACTGTGTGCTGATGATATGATCGTTTACCTTGAAAACCATAAAGACTCCTTCAGAAGACTCCTAGAACTGATAGAAGAGTTCAGCAAAATTTCTGGATACAAGATTAATGTACATAAATCAGTAGCTCTTCTATACACCAACAGTGACCAAGTGGAGAGTCCAATCAAGAATTCAACCCCATTTACAGTAGCTGCAAAAATAAATAAAATAAAATACTTAGGAATTTACCTAACCAAGGAAGTGAAAGACTTCTACAAGGAAAACTAAAAAACACTGCTGAAAGAAATGATAGACTACACAAGCAAATGGAAACACATCCCATGCTCATGGATGGGGAGAATCAAAATTGTGAAAATGACATACTGCCAAAAGCAATCTACAAATTTAACACAATCCCTATGAAAATACACCATCATTCTTCACAGAATTAGAAAAAACAATTATAAAGTTAATATAAAATAAAAAAGGGGCCCACATAGCCAAGCAAGATTTAGCAAAAAGAACAAATCTGAAGGCATCACACTACCTGATTTCAAACTATTCCATACGGCCAGTCACCAAAACAGCATGGTACTGGTATAAAAATAGGCACATAGACCAATGGGACAGAAGAGAGAACCCAGAAATACTTATAGCCAACTGATCTTTGACAAAGCAAACAAAAACATAAAGTGGGGAAAAGACACCCTTTTCAACAAATGGTGCTGGGATAATTGGCTAGCCACATGTAGGAGAATGAAACTGGATCATCATTTTTCACCTTATGCAAAAATCAACTCAAGATGGATTAAAACTTAAAGCTAAGGCCTAAAACCAAAAATTCTAGAAGATAACATTGGAAAAACCCTTTTAGACATTGGCTTAGGCAAGGATTTCATGACTAAGAATCCAAAAGCAAATGCAATAAAAATAAAGATAAATAGCTGGGACTTAATTAAAGAGCTTTTGTATGACAAAAGGAATAGTCAGCAGAGTAAACAGACAATCCACAGAGTGGGAAAAAATCTTCACCATCCATACATCTGAACAAGGGACTATGCAGAATCTGCAATAAAGTCAGACAAATCAGCAAGAAAAACCAAACAATCCCATCAAAAAGTGGGCTAAGGACATAAATAGACAATTCTCAAAAGAAGATATACACATGGCCAACAAACATATGAAAAAATGCTCGACATCACTAATGATCAAGGAAATGCAAATTTATACCACAATGTGATACCACCTTTCTCTTGCAAGAATGGTCATAATCAAAAAATCAAAAAAACAGTAGGAGTTGGTGTGGATGCGGTGAAGAGGGATCACTTCTCTGCTGCTGCTGAGTATGTAAACTAGTACAAGCACTATGAAAAACAGTGTGGAGAAGCCTTCAAGAACTAAAAGTAGAACTACCATTTGATCCAGCAATCCCACTACTAGATATCTACCCAGAGGAAAAGAAGTCATTATACGAAACAGTTACTGGCACATGCATGTTTATAGCAGCACAATTTGCAGTTGCAAAATCATGGAACCAACCCCAAATCCCCATCAGTCAACAAGTAGATAACTGGTGTATATATACAATTGAATACTACCCAACCATTACTTGTTATTGGTCTTTTCAGGTTTGTATTTCTTCATGGTTGAATCTTGCTAAGTTGGATGTGTCTAGGAATTTGTCAATTTCTTCTAGATTTTCCAATTTATTGGCCTATAGTTGCTCATAGAAGCCACTAATAATCCTTTGAATTTCTGCAGGACCAGCTGCAATGTCTGCTTTTTCATCTTTGATTTCATTATTTGGATCTTCTCTCTTTTTTCGTAAGTCTGGCTGTATGGTTTTCAATGTTGTTTAATTTTTCAAAAAAAGCAACTTTTTGTTTCATTGATCTTTTGAATTGTTTTCTTCATTTCAATTTCATTTATTTCTGCTCTGATCTTTATGTTTCTTTTCTATTAATTTTGGGTTTGTTTTGCATTTGCTTTTCTAATTCTTTAAACACACCATTAGGTTGTTTATTTAAAGTTTTTCTTTTTTGATATAGGCACTTATAGCTATAAATTTTCCTCTTATTAATACTTTTGCTGTATCCTATAAGTTTTTTTTAGTGTTGTATTTCCATTATCATTTGTCTCAAGAATTTTTTCAATTTTCTTCTTAATTTCTTCATTGGCCTACCAGTCATTCTAGAGCATATTGTTTAATTTCCATGTATTTTTATAGTTTCCAAAATTCCTCTTGTTTTTGATTTCTAGTTTTATTACATTGTGTTCAGAGAAGATGCTTGATATTATTTTAATTTTTTGTGAATGCTGTTTTGTGATCTAATATATGGCCTATCCTTGAAAGTGCTCCCTGTGCTAAGGAAAAGAAAGTGTATTCTGAAGCCAATAGATGAAATGTTCTGTAAATATCTATTAGGTTAATTTGGACTACAGTACAGGTTACATCCAATGTTTATTTGTTGATTTTCTGTCTGGGAGATCTCTCCAAAGCTGAAGGTAGGGTGTTAAAATCCCCAGGTATTATTTTATTAAGGTCTCTCTCTCTCTTTAGCTCTAATAATATTTGCTACATATATCTGGGCTCTCCAGTGTTGGGTACATATATATTTAAAATTGTTATATCCTCTTGCTGAATTAACTCATTTATCATTAGGTAGTGACCTTGTCTCTTCCTGTATTTTTTACCTTGAAATCTATTTTGTCACATATAAGTATAGCTACTCTTGTTCTTTTTTTGGTTTCCATTTGCATGGAATATCTTTCTCTATCTTTTAAATTTTCAGTTTGTGTGCATTTATAAGTCAAGTGTGTTTCTTTTAGGCAACAGTTCTTTGGGTCATGTTTTTAAATTTATTCAGTCAGTCTATGTCCTTTGATTGGAGAGTTTAGTCCACTTACACTCAATGTTATTATTGATAAGTAAAGACTTACTTCTTCCATTTTGTTATTTGTTTCCTTGTTGTTTTGTGGTCTTCTTTCTTTTCTTCCTTTCTTCCTTTTAGTAAAGGTGATTTTATCTGTTGATATAATTTAGTTTTTTGCATCTTATTTGTTGTGTAACCATTGTATTTTTTTGGTTTGAGATTACCATGAGGTTAGCAAATACTATTTTATAACCCATTATTTTAAGCTAATAACAACTTAACATTGCTTGCATAAACAAACACGCAAAAAGAAAACAAAGACTCTGTTTCTTAACTTTGTCCTTCCACTTTTTAAATTCTATTTATATTTTATTATACTGTCTATGTTTTGAAAAGTTGTAGTTATTTCTGATTAGTTCATTGTTTAGTTTTCCTACCTAAGTAGTTTATATACCACAGTTACAATGTTATAATATTCTGTTTCCTGTGTACTTACTATTGCCAGTGAGTTTTGTGCCTCAGATAATTCCTTATTGCTCATTAATGTCCTTTTCCTTCTGATTAATGTACTCTGATTAGCATTTCTTGTAGGACAGGTCTGGTGTTGATGAAGTCCCTCAGATTTTGTTTGTCTGGGAAAGCATTTATCCTTTATGTTTGAAAGACATTTTCACCAGAATACTATAGCAGGATAAATGTTTATTTTTTTAGCACTTTAAATATGTCATGCCACTCTCTCCTGTCCTGTAAGATTTCCATTGAAAAGTCTGCTGCCAGACCTATCAGAGCTCCACTGTACATTATTTGTTTCTCTTCTCTTGCTGCATTTACAATCCTTTCTTTATCCTTGACCTTGGGAGTTTGGTTACTAAATGCCTTTATGTAGTCTTCTTTGGGTTAAATCTGTTGGTATTCTATATTTGGATATTGATATCTTTCTCGAGGTTTGGGAAGTTCTTTATTCCTTTGAATAAACTTTCTATGCCTATATCTTTAACTCCCCTTTAAGGACAATAACTCTTAGATGTTTTCTTTTGAGGCTACTATCTAGATCCTGTAGGTGTGCTTTTTTTTTTCTTTTGTTTTCTCTGTGTATTTTCAGTTAGCCTGTCTGTAAGCTCATTAATTCTTTCTTCTGCTTGATCAATTCTGCTTTTAAAAGACTGATGTATTCTTCAGTATGCTAAATGCATTTTAACTCTAGAATTTTTGCTTGATTCTTTTAATTATTTTAATCTCTTTGTTAAATTTATCTGATGGAATTCTGAGTTTCTTCTCTGTGTTATCTTGAATTTCTTTGAGTTTTCTCAAAACAGGTATTTTAGTTCTCTGTCTGAAAGGTCACATATCTCTGTTTCTTCAGGATTGGTCCCTGGTGCCTTACTTAGTTTGGTGAGGTCATGTTTTCCTGGATGATGTTGATGCTTGTAGATGTTTGGTGTTGGGGCATTGGAGTTAGGCATTTATTGTAGTCTTCTCAGTCTGAGCTTGTTTGTACCTACTCTTCTTGGGAAGGCCTTCCAGATATTCAAAAGGACTTTGATATTGTGATCTAAACCATATCTGCCTTAGGGGCCACGTAGGCCCAGTAATACTGTGGTTCTTGCAGACTTGTAGAGGTAGCACCTTGATGGTTTTATGCAAAATCTGGAAAAATTCTCTGGATTATCAGGAAGAGATTCTTATCCTTTTTGCTTACTTCCTCCAAATGAATGGAGTCTCTCTCTTCTGAGTCATCTGGAGCACTGGATGGTTTAACACAAGTACCTCTGCGGCCAAAACCACTAGGACTGTGCGGGGTTAAACCTGAAGCCAGCACAGCACTGGGTTTTACCCAAGGCCTGCTGCAATCACTCCCTGGCTACAGCCTATGTTCACTCAAGGCCCTGGGGCTCTACAATCAGCAGGTGGTACAGCAACCAGGCCTGTGTCCTTCCCTTCAGTGTGGTGAGTCTCCCCGGCCCTGTGCATGTCCAGAGGTGCTGTCAGGAAGCCAGGGTCCAGAGTCGATGATTTTAGAAGTCTAACTGATATTGTATCGTACTGGAGATGAGCTGGCATTGAAACCAAAGGACTCAGTCCTTCTCCTCTTTCCTCCCCTTTCCAAAGGCAGAGATGCCTCACACCATGGCCACTACCACCATAGGTCTATGGGGAGTACTGCCAGACTACCACTAAGGTTTTTTTAAAGGAAGGCCCAAAGGCTTTTCTGTCAACTTGCAGTGAACGCTGCCTGGACTGAGACTCACCCTTCAGGGTAGTGGGATCCCCTCTGGCCTAGGGCAGTTCAAGAAATGTATTCCAAAAACCAAGTCCTGGAACTGGGGACCCCAAGGACTCACTCTGTCCTCTACCCTACTGTGGCCAAGCTGGAAGACAAAGTCCCCTTTGCTTTTTCCTCTGCTTTTCTAAAGTAGAAGGAATCTTGACCGATAGCCACAATAGCTGAGACTATGAGTCTCACCTGAAGCCAGCAATTCTCAGGGTCTCACCTAAAGCCCTCCACATAATACCTAAGAATTCTTGCTGGTTATTCAGGGCCTGAGGGCTTTTCAGTTAGCAGATAATGAGTCCTTCAAGGACTGAGTCTTCTTCAAGGTCGCAGCTTCCCTTCTGACCCATGCTGTGTCTAGAAATGTCATCTTGGAGCTAGGGCCTAGAAAGGGGGCCTCATGACTCAGACTGGTGCCCTATTTTCCTGTGGCTGGAGCTGCGACTCAAGATGCAAGACAAAGTCCTCCCAACTTGGGTCCTCCCTGAGCAGAGGAGAGGGGTCTCTTTTGGAGCCATGACCTGTGCTGTCTGGGGTTAGGGGAGGGATGATTCCAGCACTCCCTTAGACACTCTGACCACCACGGCTCCCCACCAAGTCCACTGTGTCTGGGCCTGGTAAAGCACTAGTACTCACCTAGGAATTTCAAGTTTATTTAAGTCTCCAGAATACTTTAGCTTGGGAGTGGCAAGGCTTATCAAAACTTAAATCCTGACAGCTGGGATTAGCAATTCTCCTCTGGCTACGGCTGGTTTAAATTATTCCTTGCTGGCAGGTGTCAGCTGAGTTTGATCTGGTTTTGTTTTCTGTTGTAATAGGGAACCACTGAGTTCAATGTCCCGCAAATGCTGCAATCTTTCTCTCCCCAGCCCACAGAAATGCTCTCTATACCACACTCCTGCTGCTGGAGGAAGGGGAAGCGGCGGTTTTGGTGATTCCAGACTGGTTTTCTTACCTCTTCAGTGCCTCTTTCAGCGATATGAAGTTAAAACTATGTACTGTGAGTGCTCACCTGATTTTTCATTCTTATGAAGGTGCTTTCTTTATGTAGATAGTTGTTAAATTGGTGTTTTTGAAGGGGGAATCATTGGTGGAGTCTTCTGCTGTCTTGCCTGGCTTTTTCATAGGCTTTTTATTTTATATTTAAATGTGTAAATATAATTATTTATGTATTTGGCATAAATTACTTTAAGCTAAGGTCACTCACAACCTATGAGTTCTAATATAAGTAGTAAGTAATCTTCTGCATTTCAGGGACCCAGTGTGTCAGATTTTTTAGATTGACTAGAATAATAAATTAGCTTTTCTTAGCGTTTATATAATTCCCCTAATGGTCAAATTTGTTTACTATCAGGTACTATTCAGCTGATCCATAAAGCCACATAAATCTATTACAGAGCCTTTTACTGGACGAGGTTAATCTTAGATAGATGATGTGGAGTGAGAAGGTAGTCAACTAGGCAAACCTTGAGGAAAAAACTGAAGCAAACCTCTTTCCTCTCCAAGTCTCCTGCCTTCTTTCTACATGCTAGCATCCCACTTCCCTTCTGTTGCTCAAGGATATTTCTTCGGGATCAGTGGGGTAACATGTCCTCTGTCTCAAGTGTGAGAGATGGAAAGAAGACGCATCTGAGCTTCCACAAGATGCTCCTGCTCAGTACCCTGGGCAGTACATTGACGAGGAGATCTGGATTTATAAACCTTACATGAAAAATCACGTAGCTCAGCAGTCTGATGAAAAACAGGGTGATGAAAAACAGACAGCAAAAAAACCTGCAAAGAGAAAGCCAACAAACTGTTAACCAGAGGTTAGAAAACTTGGAACAAAAAACAAGTCATACCTGAATGCGCGTCTGGCTCCTTACCGATACTCAAATGTTTCCCATGCATTGTCACCCGCTTTCCTGACAACCCTTTGTAGTGGCAGCTCCCCTTTCCCATGTTCTGGCCTGCTGGTTATTCTCTGTCCATTACCATGTTTTATTTTCTTGGTAGCATTTATCACTAAAATTGTTTCATTCTCTTATTTTTGGTTTTGTTTATTTTTGGTTTTGTTTTGGTGAGTTCTTTTTCAAAACAGTTGGATTGGTTTATAAGCCTCCAGCAAGATATAGGTTTTTGTGGACCCATATCTTCTCCAACGCGTGATATTATCAGGTTTAAACACTTTCGCTGATCAAATCGGTGGAAAATAATCTCTCATTATGGCCTCAATATGGATTTCCCTGATTACAATGAAGATTAACATCTGTTCATAGGTTTATTGGTTTTATGTGTTTCTTCTTGCCCATTTAACTACAAGGTAGTTTGAGCTTTTCTTAGTGATTTGAAAGAATTTCTTTTATGTTCTTGATATTAATCCTTTTCCATTGTATGTATTGTTATATATCCTCCCGACTTTATAAATTTGACTTGCTCTAGAATGTTAAAGAAAAACAGTTCTCAATTTTAGTAGGGTCTAGTTTGTCAATCTTTTCTTTCTTTAGAATCAATGCTTTTTGTGTCGTTTAAAAAAAAAATTCCCTATCCCAAGACGCAAAAGATACTCATATTTTCTATTAAAAGCCTATGGCAGTTTAAAAATGTGTCTATAGATGGCTTGCTACTCCTCCTTTCAAGAGAATTCCCCTCCATTGGAGTGTGGGTTGGACTTAATAACTTACTTCTGAAGAATAGAATATGGTGGAAGTCACAGTGTATACTATAGCTTCCTAGATTACATCATAAAGGCATTACAGTTTCCTCCAGGCTCTTTGGAGGAAGCCAGCAGTCATGCTGTGAGGACACTCAAGCAGCCCTATGGAAGGGTCTATGCAGTGAGAACTGAGACTTTCTGTCAACTACCAGAAAGAGGTTGCTGCATGTGTGAGTTAGTTACCTTAGAAATATAACTTCTAGCTGCAGCCCAACCTTCTAATCACTGCAATCCTAATCACTACATCCTAACTGCAACTTCATGACAGATACCGAACTACAACCACTTAGCTAAGTGGATTCCTGGCCCGCAGAAACCGTGAGCTAATAAATGTTTGTTCTTTGAAGTCACTAAGTTTTGGAGATAATTTATTATGTAGCATAAAAAATAATACAGAGTTTCGAAGATTTTAATTTTTTTTTTAAAAAGCATTTACATCTTTAATGCATCTGGGCTTGCCTTTTATATTTAGTGATCCAATCTCATAGATAACCGTGTTTTCCTGCTGTTCTTCCTTTTCGTTTCACATGCAATCACTGTCACATACCAAAGTTTGCTGTGTGCACAATTTCTGAACTCTTTGTTCCATTCCACTAGGCAGTTTTCATATTCCTGTCCCAATATTACACTATAATAATTACTATAGCGTCATGGTAAGTCCTGGTATCTGGAAGGGCATGTTCCCCACTCCGTGCTCTTTAAAACTGTCCAGGTTATTCTTGACTCTTTATTCTTCCATATAGAGTATATTTTAGATTTATTTTATTTGATTCCATGGAAAACCATTTGGAGAGTTAGACTTGAAATAAGTTGAATTTATTAGTCATTTGGAGGCAGTTCTTACTTTCTTGATAAATGAGTTTCTATCCAAGATTATGTTGTCTTCTATCATTCATGTTATCTGTAACATTTTGTAATAATTTTTTATAAACCTCCTTATAGTGGTCTTGATTTTTTTTCTTTCAACTGATGAGTTATTTAGGCCTTAAGGCGTTTTCTTTTTTGGAGACACAGTCTTGCTTTGTCGCCAGGCACCAGTCTGGAATGCAGTGGCACAATCTCGGCTCACTGCAACCTCCGCCTCCCCGGTTCAAGCAATTCTCCTGCCTCAGCCTCCTGAGTAGCTGGGACTCCTGGCATGCGCCACTGTGCCTGGCTAATTTTTGTATTTTTTAGTAGAGATGGGGCTTCACCATGTTGGCCAGGATGGTCTCTACCTCTTGACCTCATGATCTGCCCGCCTTGACCCCCCAAAGTGATGGGATTACAGGCATGAGCCACTGCGCCCGGCCGACCTTATGGCTTTATTTAATATGATTTGTATGAGTAAGCCTTTTCTATTTCTTTCCTGTATTATCCTTACCCAGCTGTTTTGGGATATCTCTGCCCCAGGACAAATTCACTGTTCACCCTTATCAGTCAAAAACAGCTCATCCCCCTCCACTTTTCTCAAGTTTGCTGCTATGGGTGATCTTGGTGACAGGAGCCAGTACTCATTTTAGTACAGCACCTTGGTCAAAATTAGAATCAGAAGCCCTTGAAAAATCTTCCCACTACTCTCCATGAAATTTGAGGCAATGTACATGAGAGGTTCTGGGATTTCATTCCCAGGGAAAATCCTAGGAATAGCTGAGATTTCTTGTCTCTTGAGTTAGTGCCCGATGTACCAGTGCCCACAGGATGTTGTGGCAGAACAAGTGGAAAGACATTTGTAGTTTGACATGATGAGCGAGACTTGCAGGATGTCTTTTGTAAGATTCCCTTGAGGATACCAACTCGCTTTAGGCAGACAGTCCTTATTCTAGAAGTCCACACAGTCATTTCCATGGTGGGCCCTGGTGTTAGAGCATAAGAGAACAAACTAGGAGTTCTACAGAAAATTCTGCTAATTGTTTCAGGAATATTGTGTTTGGGAATATTGAAAGATGTGACATTTCATTTATCTGGTATGAAGGGGTATTCTCCTTAAGCAAATTTTCCAGACAATTGAAGCTGACCTTTAAGCACCAATAATTTTATGTTAACCATTTTGATGGAATTCTGTCTAAATCATATTTAATACCATTTTGAATATATGTTTCTTTATGCCTTCTTAAACAGATTATATTGAATGTAATTTGACCTTTTCTTGAAAATGTAGGGGCTTCATGAATACCAATTTTACTTTGCTATCACAGTGATTCCCTCAGGATGAATATCAACTCAGGTGTTTGAGTCTTAAATTCTTATTCAATTTAACAAGTAGTTTTGAGTAACAATTATGTGTTGAATACTGTTAGATGCTCTTTCTCATAATTCTTGCAGTGTTATACTAGCATGTGACAGTCTTCATCTAATCTGCAGAAGCTACTAGGAAACCAGATACATCAATCTAATTCATATTGTTAAAGGGAAAATGCAATAAATAAGAGATTTGCCACATTTCTTTTAGATAATCAAATTCCTGTTTCTTATTATCACAAGGCTATTGATTTTAATAATTGAAAGTTGAGATTATTAATTACCTTTAAGCAAGTAAGTTGTATCATTAGGATTGAGAAATAGTCAATGACAGTTTGTTGACTTGACTCGTGTGTGTGTGTGTGTGTGTGTGTGTGTGTGTGCACGAACGAGGTTCTAGTTTAGGCTTTTCCCTCTGCCAAGATGGCTAGGGCTCCCAATTTTATAGGAAGTTTACTTAAAGATATTTTACTTACTTTTTACTGAATAATACTGCTGTCTTATGGGTAGGCATACCCTGGAAAAAGATGAAAGGATATTGATAAATAAGCAATTTCTGGAGGTTATTATCATTGTCCAGTAATATTTAGTGTAAGCCATTAGTTAAATATTATTTAGATAACTTTGACAAATTCTTTTTATATGCATAAGCACATAAAATTTTCAGGCGAAATAAAAATATATTTATTAGTATTATTCATCCTACCTTTTTTCATATTTATATGACCATACTAAGGCATAGAAAGGCAAAGTATGTTGTCCAAGGTCACACAGCTGGTTAGTGGCAGGACTGGGCCTGGAATCTGGATTCTCTGAGTCCACATTCTTGGCTCTCTCAGCTATACTATTCCATCTTCTGCTCAGCCAGTGACCCTTAGAGAAGTTTGTAGCCTAAGAAAACTATATAAATATATCTTAAGAGATAAGTCTTAAAAGCTATAAAAATTTAAAGATGAGTGATCAAATTTGCCTTCATCCCCAGGATGCAAGGTTGGTTCAACACACACAAATCAATAAACATAATCCATCACATAAACAGAACTAAAAACAAAACCTAGATGATTATCTCAATAGATGAAGAAAAGGCCTCTGATTCCTCCATGTTAAAAACTGTCAATAAACTAGGTATTGAAAGAACATGCCTCAAAATAAGAGCCACATATGACAAACCCACAGCCAATATCATACTGAATGGGCAGAAGCTGGAAGCATTCCCATTGAAAACTGGCACAAGACAAGGATGCCCTCTCTCACCAATCCTATTCAACATAGTATTGGAAGTTTTGGCCAGGGCATTCATTAAAGAGTAATAAATAAAAGGTATTCAAATAGGGAAAGAGGAAGTAAAATTGTCTTTGTTTTCAGTGACGTGATCTTAATCTAGAAAACCCCATCATCTGAGCCCAAAATCTCTTCAGCTGAAAAGAAACAAAGTCTTAGGATACAAAATCAATGTGCAAAAGTCACACATTCCTATAAACAAACAACAGGCAAACAGAGAGCCAAATCATGAATGAACTCCCATTCACAATTGCTACAAAAAAAAAAAAAAAAACAAAAAACTACACCTACCAAGGGAAGTGAAAGACTCCTTCAAGGAGAACTGCAAACCACTGCTGAAAGAAATCAGAGAGGACTCAAACTAATGGAAAAACATTCCATGTTCATGGATAGGAAGAATCAATATTGTGAAAATAGCCATACTGTCCAAAGTAATTTATAAAGTCAATGCTATTCCCATTAAACTACCATTGACATTCTTCACAGAATTAGAAAAAAGATTTTAAAATTCATTTGTAACCAAAAAAGAAACCTAATAGCCAAAACAATCCTAAGCAAAAAGAACAAAGCTGAAGGCATCACACTACCTGACTTCAAACTATCTAGAAGGCTATAGTAACCCAAACAGCATGGTAGTAGTACAAAAACAGACACAGATACCAATGGAATAGAATAGAGAACTCCGAAATAAACTTTTCACCTACAACCATCTGATTTTTAACAAACCTGACAAAAACAAACAATAGGGAAAGGACTCCCTATTTAATAAATGGTGTTGGGAAAACAGGCTAGCCGATTGCAGGAAATTGAAACTGGACCCCTTCCTTGCATAATATACATAAATTAACTGAAGATGATTTAAAGACTTAAACGTAAAATCCAGAACTGTAAAAACCCTAGAAGAAAGTCCTGGCAATACCATGAACATACGCAGGGGCAAAGATTTTATGAGGAAAATGCCAAAAGCAATTGCAAAGAAAGCAAAAATTGACAAATGTGATCTAATTAAACAAAACAGCTTCTGCACAGAATAATAAACTATTACCAGAGTGTATACACAACCTACAGAATAGGAGACAATTTTTACAAACTGTGCATCTGACAAAGGTCTAATGCCCAGAGTCTATAAGGAACTTAAATAGACTTATAAGAAAACAAAAACAACCCATTAAAAAGTGGGCAAAGGATGTGAACAGACACTTATCAAAAGAAGACATACATGCAGGCAAAAAACATACGAAAAAAACCTTACTGATCATTAGAGAAATGCATATCAAAACCGCAATGAGATACCATCTCACACCAGTCAGAATTGCTATTATTAAAATGTCAAAAAACAACAGATGCTGGTGAGGTTGCAGAAAAAAATAATGCTTTTACACTGTTGGTGGGAGTATAAATTAGTTCAACCATTGTGGCAGACAGTGTGGCAATTCCTTAAAGACCTAGAAGCAGAAATACCATTTGACCCAGCAATGTCACTACTGGGTATATACCCAAAGGAATATAAATCATTCTATCAGAGAGACACATACACACAAATATTCATTGCAGCACTTTTCACAATAGCAAAAACATGGAATCGACCTAAGTGTCCATCAGTGATAGACTGGATAAAGAAAATGTGATACATATACATCATGGAATACTAGGCAGACATAAAAAGGAATGAGATCATGTCCTTTACAGGGACATGGATGGAATTGGAAGCCATTTTCCTCAGCAAACTAACACAGAAACAAACACAAACACTGCATGTTCTTACTTATAAGTGGGAGTTGAATGATGAGAACACATGGACACATGCAGGGGAACACCACACACTGGGGCTTGTCAGCAGGTATGAGGTAGTGGGAGGGAGGACATCACGAAGAAAAGCTAATAGCAGGGCTTAATACCTAGGTGATGGGGCACATCCTGCACATGTACCCCTGAACTTAAAAGTGAAGAAAAAATCTAAAGATGAGGATACATCCTGTATTGCTGTGGCATTCTTATTTCAAA
This sequence comes from Sapajus apella, assembly GCF_009761245.1. Lineage (NCBI taxonomy): Eukaryota > Metazoa > Chordata > Mammalia > Primates > Cebidae > Sapajus > Sapajus apella. Next base: position 2,780,260 of record NW_022437062.1, read on the forward strand.
ATACTTTCTCAGTTATTTCATTGTCCTTTTAACTTCCTTGTGAGATAAAAAGAGGAATTATGATCACATTTTAGAGAAAGCCAGGCATGGTGGTGGGTGCCTGTAGCCCTAGCTACTTGGGAGGCTGAGGTGGGAGGAACCCAGGAGTCCATGAATTCAAGACCAGCCTGAACACCACAGTGAGACCTCATCTTCCTACCAAAAAAAAAAAATTAGAGCTGTGGAAATGAGGCTCACAGAATCAGAATTAGAAAGAAGCTTTCAGGATTATGCAGTTTGTTTGATAGTTTAAGTAAGATTACATGGCATGCCAGTCAGTTGCTCAGGATCCTCTCTCTAAAGTTGCTCAGACATCACTAGGTCATTGAACCTTCATGAGACCCTAATGGGCTTGATGTAGGCAACTTTATTTTTTTTTTCTCTGATAGATAGTTAGAAGGAATACTTTGATGAGTTGTTGGGAGAGATGTAGGACACATTGGAGATGTCAAAAACTTGGTTCTGCAGAAGTGGGTCGAGTTAGTTTCAGGGATTTTGTTTACTAAGCAGAATATGCAAGCTTTGGTGCCAGAATGACTTGTTCAGAACGCTGACAACCATGGACATGGCCTAATATATATCCAAATACTTGGATGACCCAAGCACAATGGTCATTATTTGATATTTGCTTTTAAGGAAGAGATGAGCTCTCTTTTCTGAGAATTTATCTCGACTGTATGAAATTTCTGATGATTGTCAACCTGGACTCTAAAGCTAATATAAATTACAAAATTAAAAGCCACCAAAAGTCGAACTTTAACCCTTTGTCTTTGCTACCAGAAGACATGAAGCAGGCTCAGAGGATTGGTGCTCTGTACGAAAGTGTTCTGTTTCCCTCAGACCTTTGCATGTGTGCTGGTGACTTCATAATGTTAAATATGAACAGATGCTGAAACTCTGACACAAAGAAGCAATAGCTTTCTATGTGTTAACTCACAGGCCAACTCTAACTAGATGATAACAGCCGGTGGGTGCTCTATGGTGTGAGAGATTAGGGACCATGTCAAGATCTTCAGGAAAGAATACTATGATTGCAGGAGATGGAAGAGGTGGTGTATGTGCCCTGTGTTGGCCTTTTTCTATAGAGTGAGCATACCCTCAATTAAGGTCACTTCTTGCCTCCATTCGGAGTTCTCTTAGGTCTTTGGCTAGTTTTTTGAAAACCTGTTATTTGTATGGCAGAATGAGAAGAACGTAGTTTGTTCCTTAGCATCTACTTTGTTTAGGGGTGGAATGCTCTGTAATTATAGCTGGTACTGTTCATGGAAAATGCACATGGCAAGATTGGGTATATATTTGGTGAGTATATACAGTTTGCTGGAGACTTTGAAAGGCAACGACACCATGAGAAACTGAAGAGAGAGTGGAGTGTTCACCTCATTATGTTGGCTGGTATGCTCTTTTTCCACAGAGTTCATGCTCGTGAGTTTTGATCTATGAAGATAAGAGCCAGGACAGAAATTGAACAAAGTGCACTAATATATTAATACTATGGTATGGTTATTTCAAAAATAGCTTGATATTCTAAATCTGTACTATCCAATATTGTAACTACTGGCTGCCCAGAGCTATTTAATTAAAGTTAAAATTCATTTCCGCAGTTGAATATGTCTTTTGTGAACTCAATTGTCATATGTAGTTAGTTTTACCTGCTAACTAGCACAGATAATTCTACTGGGCAACCTGTTCTAGGTTGACTGTCTTGGCTTAACAGTCAAGCCATAAACCAATGTTCAGCAAGGATCTTAAGTGACTTGAAGGTGTCCTTTAGGACCAGGGACCTACAAGTCCCAGGACCCTGGTCCACAGTTTGTACTTGGCCTATAGAGAGACAATATGCAGTTTTGATCTCTTGCTCTTGATCCAAGGATTTGAAAGTATTTCATAAATAGAAATACTTCTTGACTGAGTTAAGATTTAACTTACAAAGAAGGTCGAGAAATGGAGGTGAGGTTTTTGGTTTGGATTTCTCACCATTTAGACTTCTGACAAACAGCATATTTTGAGGAGTGCTTTCCCTTTATAATTTCTAATTTTAAATATTCATAGCTCAATACAGTGTACAATTCTGATTTTTATAATGTGGTACCTGTAGTCTGAGTCTAGAGATTAGTTTCATGCCTATCCCATATGGTTGAGTTTCCATGTATTTGGGGGAATTGAGGATGGTATTAATTAAAAGGCCTTTCTGTGACATATAAGGAATACCTGACTTATCAAAGTGACTGACCACCAACTCTTTTTAAAGTACCTGTTTCTACTCTTAATATCAACCCAAATAATAATGTGATAAATTATGAAGGGAGAGGTGTGTCTGTAGTCTTTTAGAAGAATGGGAGAATGACTGGATTTTTTAAGTTGGTGTGATTTACCAGAGGTCAACCAGATCACTAACAGAGGGGAAAGATATGTGGGGTCGGGACTCCTTCAATTCCAAATAGAAATTGGTCTGGGAATTGTTTGCTCTGACTCAGGCTGAGATGGAGTTACTGCCAAAACCAGGATGGTCCTTTGCCAAAGCTCACACTTCTCTCTCAAGGAACCGAGCCTCTAGTTCTTCTTCTATTTTCCTCAACGTTTCCTGGTACTTCTTCAAAGAGAAACAAAGGAAGCTACAGTTACTACTTAGAAGCATTATAATTTTTCTGAGCATAATCACTTATTATTGCATGGTATCATGAATGCTTGGTATTCCCACTGCCACCTTCTCTGCTTTCATAAACCCACCCCACCAATACTGTTGATCTCTCGCTATGCCTCACCACTGGATATGTTTCTGGACATAATTGACATTATAAATAGCAGTGTGCATTATTAACTTAACAGCACAGAGAGAGGGAGACCAGGGCAGGAATTCCCATGGAGTCAAAGACAAATAGAGTGATATTGTTAGTGGGGTGCTGATGACCTCAAAGTCTCCCAGTAGTGCCACCCTGAAGTGTTGAAATTGTTCTAGACAGTAGTTTTTGAAAATCCTGGTTCTACTTCATGCTGTACCTTAATAAACTCTTTGCTATCCCTTTACCAAGAAGCTCTACCTTTATGCAGAAGGCTTGATCTTCACAGAGCTGGGCCACAAATGCACAGTCCTTCATTACCTGGGAAATCAAAATTTGGTTGTGTATATGCTTCAGCAAATTGTTATAAGAACGCAAGCATACTTGTTTCCTCCTGTGTCCCAACTCCTAAATGTGGTTTTCTAACTGTTCTAAATATTATTTATTTATTATTTTTGCTGTACAGATGAATGTATTTCCTTCTTTTAAGGTAAATAAGCTAAATGGGAGTTATAGGTCAAAGGGGGCATTTGCGGGCAACTGGGAGCGGAAAAGAAAATTACTAATATTTGTGAGATACATACTGTAGAGTGTATTCTGTAAAAAAAAAAAAAAAATGTGAAAGAGAAGGTGACCTCAGGGATTGTGTTTATCTTCCTTTTCTTTACCCCTCCCTAGCCCCATCATGGTCTTGGATCTGGAACCTTAATGTAAATCACTCATTTGAGAAATAGATTGTCTGACCAAGGATCACGTTTTCCTTTTTAGGGATAAGTCACATTGAAGTTCCTGCTGTTACCTTGAGCAGCTCCTTCTCTTGGCGTGCGTAGGAAGCTTCCAGCTGTTGTAACTTAGCCTAAAGAAAGCAAAAGAGACTGCTAACTGGGCAAGGTGAAAGCTGTGCAGGAATGGAAGGCTGTCTCCAAGGTGGCCTTACGAGCTGTGAGGGGCCTTGGGGCCACAATGTCACACACCTCCTGACAGAGGGGTGAAACCACTCAGTGCCCTTTGCAGTTGCTTGGTGAACTTGCTCTTTTATGCTCCCTACTTTTTAGTCTTCATCTAATGCTGCCTCTAAACTTCAGTTCTTAGCTTCCTACTGTTACTTAGCCATTTCTCTTTTTTTTGTTTTTTGCCATTTCTCTTAAAAATAATACCAGTTTTGAAAAACTTCGCTCTTCCTTTTCCTTTTAATGTAGTCAGACTCTAAGATGTTTGCTTACTCCTTTCTCCCTTCCCGTATGCCTTCCTCGCCCTTTTATTTCCTGCAATACTTGGCAAAAGAACATTCTATATCAGCCACTATTCTGGAGTGAAGTATGTGTGTGTCGTGGAGCAGGGAGTGGTACTTAAGATACAGTAGTAACAGGATGAACCGGCTTTCCACCCTCACAGAGCTGGCATTCTAACAGGGAGACACAACAGATACATCAACATGATAATGGTATGTGCTATGAAGGAAACAAAATCATTCATGTGATGGAAGATAGTAATGGTAGTGGTGATGTGAGAGGCGGTGGTTGGCAAAGGCCTCTCTGATGTGATGCTGGTCGAGCCAAAGCCTAAATGATAAGTGCTAGCTAAATGGAGGTCCAGAGAAATATGTTCTCTTAGAAGGGTATGGCAAGGGCCAAGACCATGAAGTTAACACAGATTTGGCTTGTGTGAAGGAATTGTGTGGCCAGAGCACAAGGGAAATTGGTAGGTAGGAGACAAGGGGGGAAAGGTAGACAGGCTAGATTGTGTAGGGCCGTGTGGCTTCTAAAAGGATTTCAGTTCTTTGTTCTAATTGCAGTGAGAAGGCAGAAGAGGCTTGAAGTCTAAAGACACAATCTGATTCTGGTTTTTAGAGAATAGCCTTTTATGTGTCTGAAAAAAAGAGATGGGTGTGAAAATAGAAGCAGAGAGGCTGGTTGAAAGGTAACTTCTCTTGTCCAGGTAAGGGGTTACGGTGGCTTGTAAAAAAACAGTAGCAACAGAAGTGGTAGACAGGAAAGGATGCATCTGAGAGATAATTTGGCAGAAGAGCAGACATGACCATTCTTCCTTCTTTTTCAGCTCTGCTGTTCCCACTTTCATCTAGGTGCTGTTATTTCACATCTGGACTCTTCTAACAGTTGCTTCACTCTTTGTTCAGTGACATCTAGGACCAGTCAGCCAAGGATGCTAAGGGATACATAGTTTCAAGCCAATGGTGTGAGTCACAAAGGGTTGAATTAGGCACCCCATTAAGCTGCTGCACTGATTCCTAGCATGTCAGAGGAACAGAAGCAGAAGAGATCCTGTACATGTCACAGAATTAGAGCTATCACCTGACAATTCAATAAAATAGATGGGCAAAAGAGTGGTTCAAAGGATTAAACAATACTCTCGAACTCTTCAGGGTTAACTAGCCAAATGATGGCCGTTATTCTGACTAACACTAAACTCCGTTGTCCATCAGTTAACATAGTGAACATAGCCAGACTTAAAGTGTCACTATTCAATTCTGGCTTCAAAAAGAAATGATTTGCTTCAAATCATTGCTTCAAAAAGAAATGATCTTGAAGCAAATCAGTGTTTTGACCACTGCAGTCAGATGATACTCAGCTTTCTTTATAATCCTTCCTAATTTTGGCTCCAACTTCTTCCTGATTTCTCTCTTTCCAGATAACTAATCTGAATGAGCAGAGCCAAGCAAGCTTGTTTGGTGGCTTCAGATTTCTTACTTTTGTGGTCACCAAAACTAAATTGGCCAGCAGAAGATAGGAGAGTCATTTTCCATATTTTCATTTTCTATTTCTATTTTCTATGTGTCCAGATCTTCAGAGGTTTCATACACACAACCAAGTGTGGGCTTTAGAAGGAACAGACAGGTTAGATAAGGCAAGGATGAAGATGTAATTGTAGAGAATGTGCCAAATTTTTTTTAATCTGCTCCCTGAAGAAAAACGAAGTCTCCACAACATAATATGTCATTATAGCAAAATGGCACTTGTACCCCATGAGTATATACAAGAAATTTCTTCCTCTCTCTCATCAAATAGGTTGCGGCTAGCCTCAGGTTCTTAGCTCTGAAACACAATTAGAGACATGCCAAGCAGAGTATGATATGCTTAGCAGGTAGTCGTAACATTAAATACACAAGTGATTAATTGAATCCTTTTCTGGATTGGGATCCGTGCCAGGGTACATAAATTGCCGAGCACTCGGTAGACATAAAAACCTAGTGCTGCCTCTATGAATGTATACATGCGCTTCAGCAAGACTTTTAAATAATAACTTAAAACTTACACATCGTTTTGAAGTTGGAGCCATCCAAAAAAGAAAAGAACATTTTATATACACAATTCATTTAATCTTGAAACTGAGGCTGAGAGGGAGTGACTAAATTACTCAACTTCATACACCAAATTATGCGCTGTGGCTTTAAACTAGGGACTTCAACTGCCTCAAGTGTTACATATGCATTTGTGCACTGCTCTACCTAGCAGAAGAGAGAACAACCAATCAGACTTAAAAGTGCCATTCCTTAATAAAGGTAGAGAAGAATTCAGCACTCAGTGGCCCAAGCTTAAGCTTTACATGGGGGAAAACTACCAAGAATTTGTCCAATGTTGCAATGATTTCCGACTTAACAGCTTGTCTCCTGGCTACATAGCCCAGCCACATTTAGGATTACTTTTTCATTTACCTTTATCTCTTCTGGGTCTCCATCTGGATTGCTTTGTTCACAATTGGTTATCTTTTGTGATTTCCTTGTAAGCTATAGTTTCAAATAAAAAATATATTACATTAAAACGTATAGAAGACAAAGACTTTCTCTAGTGTGTGGAGGTTTGTAACTATGGCCTTGATAAAACTTTCCAGGGCATGGTCATTTGGTAGATATTTGGTGGCCTGTGAAAACATCTTTGTTCTACCTCCATCTTCTTCTCACTAGTCTTGGCCACTGATGCTAGAGACTCAAGGCAGGAGTACTTTCTTGAACCCTCAATTCATGCTGGATTACTCAGGGATACAGCCCTCTGCAGTAGAAGGCTACTCTCTACTCATGGGTCAGAGGGCAGGTTAGTCATTGGAAGTCCACTGTATTCTGAGGAGATGTTGAGGTATTAGAAATGCCTACATACGAAAAAGGAAATCCTTGGGGATTAAGGTAATTGTTGCTGTTGTTTAAAAAGTCTCTGTTGAAAGAAAATTAACCTCTCACCACAAAGGCTCTAGTTAATGACTTCAACAGAGTATCTGTTGGAATCTGTTTTCTGGTGATAGTAGGAAGAACCCATGAGATTAATAAATATTCCATCTATTCCTTTCCCCTCATGCTTACAGAGAAAACCTGTAACATTTAGATCATGAACCTCGGCCTTGGGAGAGTGGATTAGAGTAGTTCCCACTTCACATACAGGGATCTCTGACTTACGGGTCCTCTGTGATCACCTCCCCCCAGCCTTGCCTCTTTGATGAATGGTGCTGTTGTGGGGACACTGGAGAACACAAGAACCCCACCTCACCTTTCGTTGAAGTTCTGTTATACTGTGGACCAACGTTTCATTCTTCTTTTCCTTTGAGAGAGAAATAAGAGTGTAAGTCTGCCTCTGTATCCATCTGTTCTTTTTCAGTTGATTGCTGTCCATTTCACCCCAGCTATATTTTCCTGCAGTAACTTGACCTTATTTGCATCATGCCATGTGTGTGTTGAGATTAAATCATGTTGAAGTACGGGGATATAGAGGCCCATCTGCAGGACTTCCCAATATTAAACATTACTGAAGAAGCCAAACACCTTACTAAATGTATCCTCTTCCATGCATGGATAAATTCTAGCATGACGTTTGGAGGTGGCTACTCTTCATGTATAAAAAGGAGAGACAAGCTAATCTGACAACTGATGAGGGATGGAATAAGGAATGCAACCTATTAAATGGCTCTTCCCAGCTTCTTGCTTACAAGTCTGTCTGTTTCTTCTCCCAGCTCCTGCAGGGCTCTTTCCCTTTCCATCGTGGTACGGTTCTCCTTCTCCCACTCTTCATCTTCCACCAGGTCTCTGGTCTGAGTGATCTCACTTTCCAGCCTGGACAACACAAACTTATGCTGTGAGGACCCATGTTTGGCAGTTTCAGAACTGATAAAACACAGATATCAGATATAAAAGAAATTCAGGAACATTGTACATCAGTCTCGAGCAAAAACCCTTACTGAATCCATCGGATCATGATCACTTCAATATTACAAGAAGGAAGGCCTGCCTGATTGCTAAGCCAAACACTCCAATGTTCTCCACTCTTTTAGGAATCTGTTTGAAAGTTGCTGTGCTTCAGTATTCAAGAGAAATGTCAAAGAATGAAGAAGTAACTTTTTACCACACAACATAGAGGTCTGTAGAGCAAGCAGGAAAATTCAGTTTTTGTTTTAGTCCTCCACCCCTTCTTTGGATCAGAAACTTCCCTCATGAAGCCCTAATACTCACCTCCGAATCTTATCTTCTCTCTCTCGGATTTTGAGAAGAAGTTCCTGATTTGCTTCATCTAGTCTCTGCATATCCCTTTCAAGGTCCGTGTTCAAACTGGTAATGTTTCTTTTTGACTGGGCCAATCTTAAGATTTCCATTTTCTCTGACCTATAGACTCAGTTCCCAAAATGAACAAGGGCCTGTTATCTTAATATCAATAATCATTGGGCCAGAAAGGATATCTAAAGACATAGAGTTTATTAACCTCACTCTCTCTGGGGACCTAACATTTTCATTCTTGAAAAATTGCCTTTGTTTGTCATGATCTACAACTGTTTCGATAATTCTCAGCTCAGTCAGCAAGGGTCTTTCCCAGATTGATGGCTTTCCCTCCAAAGTCATCAATCTAATAGTGCACCTTCACTCTGGTTTCATGAGAAGCTTTGCTTCCTTAAATAACCCTTGCATTATAGAGAAATCTTTCTCTTGGCAATCTTTTCTTAGATAAACTGCTCACAAAACCTGCTTATGTAGTACCCTTTTATTGAACACTTATATCTAAGATCCTGTCACATCACTTCCGGTTAGGCCTGGCTTTCTGCAGAGCCACAAAAGCTTTCCACCAGCATGTTAGGGCTTCAGTCTTTCCCTTCCTCCTCCTACCTCAATACTTCTCCCTTACTTGCCTGCTGCAAAGTTTGAAATTGTTACCATGAGAGGCATTCCATTGAGCACACACAAATAGGCTCTAGGCATAGCTTTCAAGAATGCAAACATCTTTTTTGAAGTAAATTTAAATGAAATAATGGTAACTCTAGAGTATTTCAGAAAGAGCACATGGGACGTACTTGAGATATATATATATATTTTTTTTTTCTTCTAATGTAAATTAATTCATTGATTTGTCTTTGAATTGATTAACCACAAATAGCGTTGTGAGGTACAGGGCTTTTGTTTTAGATAGGCATGAAGGATGATATTGAAACGTTAAGTACTATCTTGGAAGAGCTTGCTTGGATGGGGGATTTACAGTAATCACTTCAGAAGGGTATGGCATGCTTGGGGTAGGGTGCAGAGGTGGGTGCGTAAACAGGAGTAGAATGGGAAAAGGAGGCAGGAAGATGAGGGAAGGGTTCAGTAGCAAACCTGCTTCACACCTTGGTCCCTGGATATGGCTTTGCATAATAATGACTACTTAATCTAGCTGAGCTTTCTTGTGTCCTTCCATTGTAGATTCCCTAAAATGCCAACAGAGTTGTATCTAATGAATTGGGGAAATGGGTTCATTTATGAAGGACAGAGTAACTACTATTTATATTTTGCTTCTACTGAAAAATAGAAACCAAATTAACTGGTTTTCTCCCTGTAATTCTCACATTTAACCAGGACAAATCTCAGCCCTTCGATTCTTCTGCCCATGATCTGATTATACCCTAGTAAAGATACAGTCAGGATAAAGGGATAATGCTGGAATATATGTCCTGTTAGCAGACATAGTCATAGATGACTTATCAACATAAAACCCTTTGGAAATTTATACAAGACACTATGAAGAAATAGAGGCAATAATATTTAGGTCTCTTTTTGTTCTAGGCCAGTTGCTTTCCATAAGTCCCCATGGGCATGGATGTAGGTTTACAACTGCCCAGGAAAATAATCTCTGCTTTCTATTTTGGCTTATGCCAGAATTTCCAGATATTAAGATTTTTAGTATTAAAGAGGGCTCAGAAAACCAAGGACAGGTCAATCATTTGGCTCTCTCTTCCCCTTAGTTTTCTTTTCTCCCCTCCATTTCTTCTACAAACTCTACCTCCCTTTGGATGTGTCTTGTCTTCCTGATCCTTCCCTAGTCAATTAGCTTCTGAGGAGTCTAATCTTCCTACACTGGAACTATCCAGTAGAATCTCAGAACATTCTGAGAGGTCATGACTCTTCTTTTGACATAGGATGGGTGGGGCAACATGTCATAGTGGGGTGGGTGGCAATGGTTTCTCTTCATTTGTGCAGAGTTCAGAGCCTAGATGAGTGTGTGGATTTCATGGCCAAGTCCCTCTTCCTGCCTGAGGAAGAGAGCTTTATCTTTAATTTTCTCAGTCTTTTAAGGAGATTCTCCCTCTTGAGAGGGCTCTTCTTTCCCATGATGGTAGCAGATAAAAGAAAAAGCTATATACCCAGGAAGACTCACAGAAAAAGCTTGGGGTCTTCATGGCTTCCCTAGTGCTCCCAGATCTGCTGGGCTCTGTGTCCACCTCAGCACCACCAGAGAGCTTCTCTTGTCCACGAAGCTTCTTACCACATCTACACTCCACTTCTAGGTCTGAGTATGCTCAGTTGCTTTTTCTGCACCACCAAAATTATACTTGCAACAACCTCCCCACCATACTCAAAACACATACACACACTGCTTTTGCTCTTACCTCCTTCACATGTTTCCTTGTGGCAGTGTTACCAAGCAAAAGAAGATCACTGCACGATGTGCTGGAAACCAGTGTAACTAAAATGAAAAGTCTAGGTCCTTTAACCAGCAGTCTGATTTCATCATGTAGTCAAATAACTACTCATTTATTCAACAAACACTGGAACATTGAATGAGCATGATGTGTGTCTTCTAGGCTCTGTTCTAAGCACTGGAGAGAACGCATGAACAAAACAGCCAAAAGCTATTGATCTCATGAAGTCTATATTTAAAGGTGTGTGTGTGTGTGTGTGTGTGTGTGTGTGTGTGTGTGTGTGTGTGT